>NW_021163458.1:0-58619 GCF_004324835.1 Dendronephthya gigantea
ATAGTTTGGCGGGATTCGAAACATCGATTTAACACTTGGGAGAAAATTGTCTTTGCCACAAGACCACAAGTTCTTGGGTGAACGGCTATGTTATTTGATCTATTTTACCGTTCTCCGAAGTTCATAATGAAAAACGGTTATGGTAGGATTCGAACCATCGATTTACCACTTATGAGACCATTGTCCTCGCCACTAGACGCAAGATCTTGTGCTGGACGGCCATGGTTATTTAGTTTACTTTATCCTTTTACGAAGTTCATAATGAAAACGGTTATGGTCGGATTCGAACCATCGATTTAACACTTGGGAAACCATCGTCTTCGCCACTAGACCGCAAGGTCTTGTGCTGGACGACCCTGGTTATTTAGTCTACTCATCCTTTCACAGTTCATAATAAAAAATAGTTTTGGCGGGATTCGATCGAAACATCGATTTAACACTTAGGAGAAAATTGTCTTTGCCACAAGACCACAAGTTCTTCGTGGAACGGCTATGGTTTATTTGATCTATTTTACCGTTCTTACGAAGTTCATAATGAAAAAACGTTATGGTAGGATTCGAACCATCGATTTACCACTTATAAGACCATTGTCCTCGCCACTAGACGCAAGATCTTGTGCTGGATGGCCATGGTTATTTAGTTTACTTTATCCTTTTACGAAGTCATAATGAAACGGTTATGGTAGGATTCGAACCATAGATTTACACTTGGGAGACCATCGTCTTCGCCACTAGACCGCAAGGTCTTGTGCTGGATGGCCATGGTTATTTAGTTTACTTCCTCCTTTTACGAAGTTCATAATAAAAAGAAAGCTTTGGTAGGATTCGAACCATCGATTTACCACTTATGAGACCATTGTCCTCGCCACTAGACGCAAGATCTGTGCTGGATGGCCTGGTTATTTAGTTCACTTTATCCTTTTACGAAGTTCATAATGAAAACGGTTTGGTCGGATTCGAACCATCGATTTAACACTTGGGAGAACCATCGTCTTCGCCACTAGACCGCAAGGTCTTGTGCTGGATAACCCTGGTTATTTAGTCTACTTTATCCTTTCACGAAGTTCATAATAAAAAATAGTTTTGGCGGGATTCGAAACATCGATTTAACACTTGGGAGAAAATTGTCTTTGCCACAAGACCACAAGTTCTTGGGTGAACGGCTATGTTTATTTGATCTATTTTACCGTTCTCACGAAGTTCATAATGAAAAACGGTTATGGTAGGATTCGAACCATCGATTTACCACTTATGAGACCATTGTCCTCGCCACTAGACGCAAGATCTTGTGCTGGATGGCCATAGTTATTTAGTTTACTTTATCCTTTTACGAAGTTCATAATGAAAACGGTTATGGTCGGATTCGAACCATCGATTTAACACTTGGGAAACCATCGTCTTCGCCACTAGACCGCAAGGTCTTGTGCTGGATGACCCTGGTTATTTAGTCTACTTTATCCTTTCACGAAGTTCATAATAAAAAATAGTTTTGGCGGGATTCGAAACATCGATTTAACACTTAGGAGAAAATTGTCTTTGCCACAAGACCAAAGTTCTTCGGGTGAACGGCTATGTTTATTTGATCTATTTTACCGTTCTTACGAAGTTCATAATGAAAAACGGTTATGGTAGGATTCGAACCATCGATTTACCACTTATGAGACCATTGTCCTCGCCACTAGACGCAAGATCTTGTGCTGGATGGCCATGGTTATTTAGTTTACTTTATCCTTTTACGAAGTTCATAATGAAAACGGTTATGGTAGGATTCGAACCATAGATTTAACACTTGGGAGACCATCGTCTTCGCCACTAGACCGCAAGGTCTTGTGCTGGATGGCCATGGTTATTTAGTTTACTTCCTCCTTTTACGAAGTTCATAATAAAAAAGAAAGCTTTTGGTAGGATTCGAACCATCGATTTACCACTTATGAGACCATTGTCCTCGCCACTAGACGCAAGATCTTGTGCTGGATGGCCATGGTTATTTAGTTCACTTTATCCTTTTACGAAGTTCATAATGAAAACGGCTATGGTCGGATTCGAACCATCGATTTAACACTTGGGAGACCATCGTCTTCGCCACTAGACCGCAAGGTCTTGTGCTGGATGACCCTGGTTATTTAGTCTACTTTCTCCTTTCACGAAGTTCATAATAAAAAATAGTTTTGGCGGGATTCGAAACATCGATTTAACACTTGGGAGAAAATTGTCTTTGCCACAAGACCACAAGTTCTTTGGATTAACGGCTATGTTTATTTGATCTATTTTACCGTTCTGACGAAGTTCATAATGAAAAACGGTTATGGTAGGATTCGAACCATCGACTTACCACTTATGAGACCATTGTCCTCGCCACTAGACGCAAGATCTTGTGCTGGATGGCCATGGTTATTTAGTTTACTTTATCCTTTCACGAAGTTCATAATAAAAAATAGTTTTGGCGGGATTCGAAACATCGATTTAACACTTAGGAGAAAATTGTCTTTGCCACAAGACCACAAGTTCTTCGGGTGAACGGCTATGTTTATTTGATCTATTTTACCGTTCTTACGAAGTTCATAATGAAAAACGGTTATGGTAGGATTCGAACCATCGATTTACCACTTATGAACCATTGTCCTCGCCACTAGACGCAAGATCTTGTGCTGGATGACCCTGGTTATTTAGTCTGCTTTTCCTTTCACGAAGTTCATAATAAAAAATAGTTTTGGCAGGATTCGAAACATCGATTTAACATGCACGTGGGAGAAAATTGTCTTAGCCACCAGACCACAAGTCTTTGCGTGAACGGTTATGTTTATTTGATCTACTTTATCGCTTTGACGAAATTCATAATGAAAAAAGGTTATGGTAGGATTCGAACCATCGATTTAACAGTTGGGAGACCATCGCCTTCGCCACTAGACCAAAAGGTCTTGTGCTGGATGGCTATGGTTATTTAGTTTACTTTACCCTTTGTACGAAGTTCATAATGAAAACGGTTTGGTAGGATTCGAACCATCGATTTACCACTTCTGAGACAATTGTCTTCTCCAATCGACTACAAGTTCTTGTGCTGAACGGCCATGTTTATTTAATTTACTTATCCTTTTCACAGATTTATAATGAAACACGGTTATGGTAGGATTCGAGCAATCGATTTGCCACTTGGAGACCATTTCAGTTTGACAACCTTCAATCCAGCTGTTTTTGTAGCATTCTAGTAAAATTTTGTATGTTCCTTCACAGGCAGCTAGTGATCTAGAATAAAAATAACCAATGATTCAATATTTTGTCCACCACCACCCAAGGTGTGTGTACATAGCTTTTACTTGTAAACAACTCTAATATGTCTTTCCCTGAACAAGTAAAGTTGTCGGGTTTAAATAGAAATAAACACACTTACAATGATTTCACAACTTCTTCTTTCTTCTCGTTCCCGTTTGCTTCTATCCGATTCGTTAAACAAGTTTTTAAAGAAATTCTCTAAAGCTGATAACGTGATGTTATCATTGAATCACCATCTTTTGGTGTATGGAAATGAATATTGTGTTTTCGTACTGCTTAATTCACGACCAATATGTCGGTTGGTCGGCAGCTCTATATATTTTTTATGATATTTATCTCATCTAACGAGTTTCGTACATCTCGACCAATTAATATGGCATTTAAGAGTACTAATTGCACGGATTTGGATGGATTGGCTGCGGATGGCATAACCTTGAGTATTTGTGGAGATATTGCTTTTCGATGTCGGGTCAACATACAACGAGTTGGTTTTGAATCTAAATACAAAGTCTCATTTGCGATTTCTAAAGAAACGAAACATGGATTTGTTAGTCTAGTCCTGTGTACGAAGCCTTCAAGCAGGATCTAACAATGTGTGTGGATGTTTCGTCTAATCCTGGTCCTCAATCTTTTGATAATAATCAGTCGGATGAGATGTATCAACATCGAAAGCAGTTACGTTTGATGAACACGTTTCGACCCGCTAATAATCCTGAGGAGCTTAGTTCAATGCTTGGGCAGTTGAATCTACAGAAAGGTTGGTTGTTTTATATGACCTATAGGAATATTTGCTATAATACCTACTTCGCAAACACCACCGCCACACTATACAATCACTATCATCCGGCAAATCATCAGGAAGCTATCCCTGTTAGAATCACGGACCGTGTCCCAAAACCTCTAAATATATATGGCAGAAATTATATTAAGAGAATCAATCTCATCAATATTCCTTTATCAGGCATTGCCAACACTCCTGATACAGCTGTTACTCAGCTTTGTTCTTTTGGTCTTCTCAACTGCCGATCTATTCGGAACAAAGCGAATTTAGTCAAAGACTATGTGGTTGAGAATGAATTTGATATATTTGCGATTACAGAAACCTGGCTTCACCCTGACAAATTTCATCATATATCTTTTGGGAATTTCACCCCGAAGGGCTACTCCTTTAACAATATCTCGAGACAACAAGGTAGAGGGGGAGGCATTGGTATACTATAAACAAGACTTTAAAAGTCAGGCTGGACTCGGCGAAAATGTTCTCACACATTAAGTCTTTCGAAGTGATGGGTATGCAAATCAATGTGTCATCTAAATTCTAAATATAATCGTATTATATCGACCTCCATGTAGACGATAAGTCGGAATTAACAACAAAAAAAATTCTCAATCTTGTTGATTCTTTTAATTGGAACAACGTGTACAAACAACCAACACACTTTGCTGGTCACACGTTAGACCTTATCTTGTCTCGCCATGAGGAAAATATTGTTCAATCTATTGACGTTCATGATCCATCTATATCTGACCATTACACGGTTACATATGAACTCAATTTTAAAAACCATTGTTTCAGAGAAGGGTCGTGGAGTCACGTAAAATTAAAGCAATCAATATGGACTCGTTCCTTAATGAAATTAGGCTATCTCCGATTAACACTTGGGAACACGGCTGATATAAGTGCGAAAGTCAACCAATACAACTCGGAGCTGCCCAAAATTCTGGATCATCATGTACCACTTATTTCCAGAGAGATAATTATTCGTCCAAGCTGCACCTTGGTACACTGAACAAATTAAAAACGAAAAACGTATCAGAAGGAAACTCGAGCGGGTATGGCGTAAGTCAAGACAATCCTGTGATCGTCTAAAATACGTCAGCAATGTCGCCGTGTCAGTGAGCTATTATAGGAAAGTCGTACTCGTTATTATTCTGAAATTGTTAGAGATAATGGGAGTGACCAAAAGAAATTATTTAAAACCGTTGGAAAGTTACTACATTATACCACTGATTCTCAATATTCTGTGTGCCAATCTGATGAGAATCTAGCTAACAATTTTATGACTTTCTTTGAGGACAAAATTAATAAAATATATGAAATCTAACGGAATCCACTTAGCTAAATAAAATGTCGTTGTTTGCAGCTAAATGAAATGTCGTTGTTTGCAGTAATCCTCAGTTATTCTCCTGGTTTCTCATCGTTCCCAGTCTCTTCATCCTTACTGCGAAAACTGGTTTGAAAATATTAAAGATTTGGTGGAGAAATACTTCAAGTGTGTGGTCTTCTTTTTTCTTTATATTTTGTTATGTAAAAATGTAATATTTTGGTATGTTGTTTTGTTTAAGTTCGTGATGTATTTCTATGTAGCCTCAGTCTTATCCTAATGGGAATTTTTTTTTAGATGTGATGAGAGGACGGCCAACCGAATTAAAGCTCTAAATGTGCTTTGTAACATATTAGGAACGTTATCTCCACTATATGAGGTATAAAATTTTAGTACTTTGAATAAATTTTAGTCCATTTTTCTAGACATTAGCGATATTATGAATCTTTTTCTAGTTTTTATAACTCCTTGTTTTTTACAGGAAGAAATACTTGAGAATTCAGTGTTGCCACATTTAGACACATTGTCAAAGATCGGGATATTTCTGTGCGGATCCGAGCTGTCCAGCTTCTGGTCGATGTTATTGAATCCTCTGATTCACCGAAAGTTTGCGATGTTTTGCATATATTCGAGAAGGTACTCAATACAATCATTTTCAGACGGTTTCATTTCTCCACTCCAATTTCCCTCTTCATTCGTGATGAGCTGATACTGTACTTCAATAGAAAACTCTTTCTTATCAGTGAAAGCTTCCTGACCTGAACCTAACTATATATCCGCAAATTGGATCGTTTTACACGGGGGTCGTGAATGCAAACGCATCAGTGAAGTAAAAGGATATATATTTCATTTATCAATTCCAGATTGCCACTGTCCAGTTGATCCTCTCAAGCGATACGTTAAGCCGTCATGTAAAGAACATGTAAGGTAATTATAGAGACTGCAAGGTATATGTAGGAACATCTAGAGACATAAAATTACATCTAATCACTGTAATTTGTCTTTGTTGCTGCAGCCTCAGGATGAAACAGCGTAGAAAGACATCAAGGAGGCTGTATTAGGATTAGTACGCTTGTTCAAGGTAATGAAAGACATGCAGAGATCATATAATCATATAATCATATCATACCATAACTAACCATAACCAAATCATACCATACGATAACCATATCATACCATACCATAACCATATAGTCCCAAAATTATATCACACCATACCATACCATGACCAAATCATGCCATACGATAACCATATCATACCATAATTATATCACACCATACCATAGCATAACCAATTTATACCATAATTATATCATACTATACTAATGATTTAATTGGATATTTTATTGTAACATGTGCAGGTATTAACAGAACTGTGTACGTACCACATTTTTATTGGGCAAGATGAACAGGTAAGAACCTGCTTCACTTTATTTTCAGCGGTTATCTGTTCTCGCTTAAACGTTGTTGTATATTTCGTCTAGTTTTGTCTGATGCGTACTTTGGAGATTGGTTTGGTTGCTCATTCCACGACGTTAAGCGTATCTTGTCTCACCATATGTATGTTAGAAATGTCTTCAGTTATGGCAAGGTATGGCTACTTAAGATTGTCTGGAATTTGAGACGTTTTTTATGTCCATTAGCACTTTGTAAAGAATGAAGTTGATTTAAGTAATTGCAGCGTTTTTGAAGTTTATTACTTTGGAGATATTTGAAATCGTGCCTTGATAATGTGCTCAGTGAATTTACAGAAATGTTTTTCAATAAACTCCAGCCTAAATGTAACGTCTCTTGTTATGCGAGATACTCCTTCACAAGATTATTTGGGTAATAATTTCTAAATTTTCTGTCCTTAGGCTGCTCCCAACATATCTGGAAAAGTTTACTAAACTTTCGCCAACGCCTCAAGTTGTCATACCACTGTTAGAATTTCTCTCTGGTATGTTTCTTGAAGTTACGTAAATTAAGAAATCTTTTATGAAATATCAATGTACCCCCTAAGGAGAGCTAGGTTGTATAAACACTCAATCGTATTCGACGAAAAGTTGCTAACATTCTTTTAAAACGTTTAAATAGCATTGTCAAAGCTTCGTGATTAGTACAAAAAATTCACAGCGATCCATTTGAAACAAGTCATTGGAATATGTTTGCCTCACACAGCATCATCGAGGTTTGTTTAACGCGATAACATCTCAAACTTTTTATTATTGGTTTTGTGAAATTGAATAAAATATAAACGAACTGATATGTTTCACCTTAGATACTCTCAATACACGGTAACTCTTGCTGATAATGTCATTTCATCCTGGTTTGTCAACTGTCCACTGTTGTTAAGAAAACAATTCGTGCCATTGATTACAAAAGTAAGTCCACATGTCATTCTATGGCCACGGAGATTGCTTGCTAAATTTTCAATAGATATTAAGAAGTGGTGTTTAAACTTTATACAGCTTAGGCAGTGTTGTTACATAAACTTGTCCATTTCATGTTACATAATTTTGCTTATATGCAAGCTCGTTTTCAATCATTTGTCCTTGTATTCCTTTAGAGTCTTAACAACGCAGATATATCTTCAGATGCTGCAAACCCATACCCTTAGTCACTAATCCCCCCACCAAATTCCATTCACTCCCAAACTCCCTTGAGAAATCAAAGGAAGACTCAAGCAACACACTTAGTTCAGAGATGATGGAAATCGTGGGTGATATGATGGTCAAATATACATTTTCTTCTTATTTGACCCAACCAAAAAGGTCTGTATGTTGGTTTCGTATTTTTCTGCACTGTGTTTCAGGGAAGATGAATATTTTGTTGTTTTTATAGAGCTGCAGTTGTTGAACGACTCCTGCGCAATGGAGCGTCAAGAAGTTGGTTGCTTGGCAATGTGTTGATCACGGTTACAGTCAACAAGCGGGCAACTTCGAACATGTCATGCGCATATTTTTCGGCAGGAAAAGTGTTTGTGTGAGATGATTCACTGCAGAAGGGCACGGAGCCTGAGGTTTTAAAAGTTGAGCTTAAGAGAAACAAAAACGAGGCCTCAATTAGTCAGGTAAGGAAAATTCTTTCAGTATCATTGTTTAAATTGGCATACACTGTCTGCCCAGCGTATTCATGCTTAAACAACAAAATATATTTGCAAGAGCGACCAAGTTTTAATATTCTTCTAGTGAAAGCTCTTAGGAACGTATTTGACATTTCCATTGATAACTACAGTAATATCGTGTGTTGAACGTTAAAGATGAACTCAGGGATATTCTAAACAATACAAATTATGGCCCTAGAGTTATTTCCGATAAAAACCTGTCGAAGTTAATTCGTCATATTGCAATGCATGTTAAATAAATTTGGTCAGTAACTTAGGGTAATTTAAATGTCCGGATGTGATATTGACGGTATACGAATGTTTTTCTTTTTAAGATTGCGTCAGTTATTCACCAAAATCAGAAGAAAACTACAGATACCTAGGCTGTAATTGGTTACAAAGAATACGTCAGATCAAGAGGATTCGAGCTAGAGTTTCTCATGCGGTACCGGAACAATGTAGGTCGCTAGACTTAAGGAAAGACGCTCGTAATATAATAGATTTTACAAAATATATCCTTTGGTAATTCTTATGAGTTGCAATAAAACCTTTACAATTGTTCATCCTTCACTGATGAGCTCAGAATGTTTCGTTATCACGTGGTCAATGCACGACTCTTGCCCTGGAGGAGGAACCCAATCCGGATATAAATGACTTTTTTATCTAAAGTACTTCACGGAAATGCCTTAGGTTGAAATATGAAGAAAGTCGGGCTGATGTTTCAAACATTTTAGGACGCGAAGTTGAATCTTGGTTCATCGTTTCTTCAACGAAACGGGCACTGATAAGATTTCACAGATAAGATATCACAGTGGAAGCCAGTGCTCTTTCGCTGTAGCTTGCCTAGCGGCACAGAGGTCTCAACAGATGGTAGGAAATGACAACAGAGAGCGAACATGATAAAATTTTTATGAATAAAATTATTCCGAAAATAACAAAAAAGATCAACCTGGTTGGATTGCGTCAGTTATTCACCAAAATCAGAAGAAAACTACAGATACCTAGGCTGTAATTGGTTACAAAGAATACGTCAGATCAAGAGGATTCGAGCTAGAGTTTCTCATGCGGTACCGGAACAATGTAGGTCGCTAGACTTAAGGAAAGACGCTCGTAATATAATAGATTTTACAAAATATATCCTTTGGTAATTCTTATGAGTTGCAATAAAACCTTTACAATTGTTCATCCTTCACTGATGAGCTCAGAATGTTTCGTTATCACGTGGTCAATGCACGACTCTTGCCCTGGAGGAGGAACCCAATCCGGATATAAATGACTTTTTTATCTAAAGTACTTCACGGAAATGCCTTCAGTTGAAATATGAAGAAAGTCGGGCTGATGTTTCAAACATTTTATGACGCGAAGTTGAATCTTGGTTCATCGTTTCTTCAACGAAACGGGCACTGATAAGATTTCACAGATAAGATATCACAGTGGAAGCCAGTGCTCTTTCGCTGTAGCTTGCCTAGCGGCACAGAGGTCTCAACAGATGGTAGGAAATGACAACAGAGAGCGAACATGATAAAATTTTTATGAATAAAATTATCCGAAAATAACAAAAAAGATCAACCTGGTTGGGTGACATCTAGAGGTCTAATTTTATTCTTTCTCCAACTATGAGATTTGATGTGAGCCTCATTTTTGTTTCTTCTGTCCATCTATTATTTCTTGAAAACAAATACCATGAAACATGGTTCAAAATATTGAGACATTTTATAAGCACGATGTTTGTAGAATACTTTGCTACGCTTAACAAAAATCCGTAACTGGTATTTTCAATTTGTGTTTATAGCTTCAATCTCGTTCTACTGCAGTCTCCGATAGCAAAAATGAAAGGTAGGATAAATTAATTGTAATTTAAATTTTAATTTAAATTTGATGAAGTATCGTATACCTCAAAACCTTCAACACCACTTTGCTGGTATTACTAAATGACGCTCAGAAAACTTCGAAACATTAATTTTGCACTTTAGCGAGTTTCGAATTATGGAGTTTTTTATTGCTGAGAGAAGAAGCACTGGCTGAAGCCGTTGCTAGATCATTCCTCATTTTTTTCATTTTCAGTAATAATCAGTATTATTCACTCGCATATATTTATGTATCTTTCTCTCTGTAGTGGCATTCGCAAGTAAGTGAAAGGAGCGAGCCGTTTGAACCCGTTCTTACTTACGGTCACTTATTGAAAATTACTAGCTATACTATTTACAAAAAGTGCTGAAAGACTTCTCTTTAGGCCTCGACTGAAAACCAGTATTCCATTGCACTCTTTCATTCATCTCTATAAAAAAAATCACTTTATATTTTGAAACATCTATGACATGAAGAGAAAGTGCAACATTTGGAGAGAAAAACTCACCAAGTGGAAAATTATCAAAGAAAGCCAAGTCAAACCTTCCCAACCTTAAAATTTGCAACCCGTCACCAGAGTTGTCGATGGGAATTAAAACATTTGTTGAAGTTTGCAAGTCGATTGTATTGCTACAAATATCACGAACATTTTTTTTTTAATTTGTTTTTATTCTAATATCCATTCTACTTTACATATTTCAGTATAAAGTTGTTTTGTATTGACAAGCAATTGCTTTTGACTTACAGATGTGATTTACTACAATATTGAAAATGGCTTGAGTGACGAAGGTGGACTTGGTGGAGTTGTTGAGGATTATGCCATTGCAATGGCGACATAATTGATGAAATCAATGGCGAAAAGAATTCTTTAGTCAACTAGAGTCGTGTTAGAGTACCATGTTTAGAAGGCGCTTGCGACGGACGACGAAAAACAGCGATTAAATTTGCAAAATATGGCTGAAATTGTGTTTTAGTGGGGGTTAAGTGAAATGAAATATGTCGTATCGCAACAAAACATCGTTATTTCTTTGGAAATATATAAATATATTAAAAGCATTTTTTTCATAATATGGCGAACATTTTTAGAAAATAGAAAAAATTAGACTTTTCCGGGTGAATCAGTAATTTTATGCCTAATTAGCAGTTGACCTGGAATGGTAAACATAATTTGCTTGTAAAATATGAAACTGATGATAATTTCACCCTCCAGTGACCACCCCTAAAAGCAACCATTCTGAACCATATAAGCAATTCAGAAAGACTGTAGCTTTGATAATTCAGGATTTAGAGCTATGGCGGTTATGACCGCTATGGTCATTTTACCCTAAAACAATTGAGATAACCTGTTTTGCATGAAATGCGCACAAACTCCTTTACAGGGCCTTGACTAGTAAATATACCTGAGTTACACGGGCTGTTGATATCACAATTGTTTACCTCTTCACGCACTTGCAATAAATCACATCATTAGCGGGGATGGGTTAACTTTGCAATTCCGGACTTGACTTGATATGTTCATATCAGAGAGATGTCGGTATTGGAGAGGTACATATTAAGACATGTTTACATTTTCAATTGCTGCTGCCATCTTCTTCTTTTGATATATGTGAACGAGTAGATAAGTTATGGATTTTTCTGATAACAGCACCGATTTCATGTATTGAAATGCAACGCTCAATACCCTACACACAACTAGTAGCGTAGTAAAATTCAAGATAAATGGTACGATAATTTATTCAGCTTTAGAGAGATTACATGTTCTGACGTTTTGGGTTCATTACGAGAGCTAAATCCCAACAAGGCTACAGGACCCGATATTATACCTCCTATTGCTTAACGAAAGATAGCAGAAGAAGTCTCTACTATGCTTAATGCTAGCCTCCTCCGCAAGCATATCTTATGTATTAATATTAGGCATTTATATTTCGCTTGGGTTAGCTGTGTCGGGGAAGGCGAGGAAAAAGTGGGAGAGATCAGCAATTTTTTTTCTCGCTCCCCGACAAAGCTAACCAAAGCCAATTATAAATGCCTAATATAAATACATAAGAGATGCCTGCGGAGGAGGCAAGCTTAATGCATTATACAATAAAGTAATCCGACATGGAGTGTGACCGTTGGACTGGAAACGGGATGAATGGATTTCAGTGCACAAAAAGGGCGATCGCCTTTCCAAAACCAATTAGAGCACCGGTTACCATACTGATAACCGTTGACAAAATTTTCCAGCATCTTCTTTGAAAGCAATTGAGTGAACTGACGGAAAAGATCTTTGACAACTTTAATTGGTAAAATACGGAAATATAGCCATGCCAAATTGCCATATTTTGTATTTCGCGCGGAAATTGAGTAACTAATTTAGTTACAAACTTCCAGCCGTAAGATTCCGGCTTTTCTCTATCCTTTTTTAAAGATCCCGGCTTTTCTCATTCCCTGTTATAAAAATTTCGGCTCTTCCCATTCTTTGTTTTTAAGATTCCGGCTTTTCTCATTCCTTGATTTAAAGATTCCGGCTTTTCCCTTTCCTTGTTTTAAAGATTCTGGCTTTCCTATTCCTTGTTTTATCGTCCCCCGTTCCCTTCCTCGATTCCCCGTAACTGGTTTTAAGGCTAGTTTCCACTCAGGAAAAATCTCCTTTGGATCGGAATGGACAGTAAAATTTCTTTTGTCGCTGAGTTCTCAGGCGGCGTTTATACAAAAAAACTTTTCCGTCCCCTCCGATCCAAAGGAGAATTTTCCTGAGTGGAAACTAGCCTTTAAAGATAGCCCTTTTCCGCCCTCCCTTGCATATAAACTAACCGCTAATTAAAAATTTTTGCGCTGTCACATGACCAGCCTTAACCAGGGTTTTCGCCGCAGCGTGGGTCGTGGAGCGTAGGTAGAATAGCCTGGCCTGCGAAGTTGGAATATGTCAATGTACACACACACCCGAATTACGAAAATTGCACTTGTCAGCAAATCGTCACAAGGGTTTAGTAAAATGTCACGTACCCTCAATATTCCATTATGAATAGGAAAGTTTACTTGAACGAGATCCGCATGTCTTCGGTTATTTGATACAAAAAATCAATTCATATGAAGAAACATTGGCGTTGAATTAAAATCGTATCATCATGCACATGGGATAGAAACTTCGTCATAATTGTTAAGTCGTTTTTTGGCTTCACCGAAAAAATAAGCCTGGAAAAATTTGGCATAAAACGATAGACAAAAACATGATTATCTTTAATTTAATTTCAAGATCAAAGAACGTTTTTTGGATAAATATTTAAATATAAGTTACGCTTGTGTTCCTTACAACGGAAACAAGACCACGTGAATGAAACAGCTCACAAATTTTATAAATCTAGCAACATCTATTGTTTGCTTTACTTTAGTTTATTGAAAGGTTCCTGTTACTGTTTCAGGAAAGTAGCGGTAGTATATTTACTGTGTTTTAGGCAGAAAATGGTTGTTTATAACAATTGAGTCTCATCATAGGTAAGTGAAGTTTCCTTCTCTTACAACAACAATAGGGCCATTATGGGATACCAGATATGGATACTGCACATCGACAACTTTACAAAAGAAGGTAAGAGTTTCCAGCTTCCCGCCTGCTTCAGGGTAGCGCAGAAAGAAATAGGAAATTTTTCCCCTACCACGGTTAGAACCAATATTTTACAAATAACCTAGTGAAATGCCACTCTGACAACTTTATGATGGTCTGGGACTTTTATTGTTGTCTTCAGATTTCCTTCCTTGGTGTATATTTGAACTGCCGTATGATCGTTTGTTGGTATCATGATTTCATTCTGCTGGGAAATACTCAATGAAAATGCCTCACTTGAGTCGTTGTCAAATTTGTATTTCAATTGACACATCTTGTTACAAACATACACATCAGGCCTCTGTGTTGGATGATGATGATATCATCGTCTTTGCATATTGCGATTCTAACTACAGAAGATATTTTGTCCTCGAGCAAATCTAATTTGTCTTCTGCTTTTACATTGTAATTCTCGTTCAATATCGTCAACAGGAATCCTTCACCAGTATGTTTTTAGCACGTAAACATTGTTATTGATATCAACAGAAAGGGCCATTAAAATATTGCCTGTAATTTCAGGTAATTCAATCCGTTTAATTTTTCCTTCCTCCTGGATAATCATGATTTTCTAATAAGGCGGAGTACGAGGGAAAGTAAGAACACCCCTGACTTTTCACAGCATATGGAGAAGCTCTTTTTTTTCATGAAGGGTCTGTTCGTTTGGAGGATGAGGCAATTCCTCTTTTATAGAATTTCTTGCTGAATTTTCGTGCCAGCTTATTATTGGATGAAAACTGCGAGTGGGAAGTTCAATCGTTGGCATGCAGGCGGACACTTCAAATGAACATTTATTACTGAATTTGCAAACATATTGAAACAAAACATAGTTGATTAACATAACCGACAGACGTTCTCCACCCGTTGAGTTTTATTCAACAACGATTTGACTCCATCGTTCAAAGACACTGAGAATATCTCTTGAATCAGTTGAATGGCTTGTAAGCTATGCAGCTTCTTCCAAAACGATAAACATTCGGTGATTGCGGTCTCAGGACAATCGAGATGTTCCACTATTTTTGAAACTATTCGTAGCTTCGCTGCAAAAATTCGATCTTCGATACTAAATGCCTCATTCCAGAAAGCAGTGGTTGCTGCCTTGCGCGCTTCCTCGAATCTTTTTCTCGCAGTTTCTAACTCTCTGTCCGAGTTGATTTTAAGCTTTTTCCTGGCTGGAGGAAGCTCTATTGCTTGGTTTAAGATACCAGACAGAATAACGCTCGAAAGTTCACCTGGTTCGTCCTGAGTTTCGCTCTCTTTCTGCTCAAGATTTGATTTATCGAGAGAAACACTGAGTAACTCTACTCCTTCTTCTAGAAAATTATAACTGGCGAGTGGAGTTGATCTAGAAAGGCCATCGATTTTAGACTTGATATCATTTAATTCGCGTACGACAATCTTACGAATTTCGCCGTCTTTCAGTTTGTCTGCCGTCGAGGCTATGACCTTATTCCATAATAAACCAAGTGTTGAACTGAGTATACTTGTCACAATTAAAGTCGTATCGCGTTTCTTATTAACTGTACCCAAAAATTAAGGCTTTATTAAAAGCATCTGCTAAAAGGTGAGGAGGCAAAACATCATTTAGAACCGAAGCTTCTTGAAGCGATACCCTTTGTACGAAGTTCATAATGAAAAACGGTTATGGTAGGATTCGAACCATCGATTTACCACTTCTGAGACCATTGTCCTCGCCACTAGACTGCAAGATCTTGTGCTGGATGGCCATGGTTATTTAGTTTACTTTATCCTTTTACGAAGTTCACAATAAAAAAAAGTTTTGGCAGGATTCCAAATATCGATTTAAAACTTTGGAGAAAATTGTCTTGGCCACTAGACCACAAGTTCTTCGGGGAACGGCTATGTTTATTTGATCTACTTTATCGTTTTCACGAAGATCATAATGAAAAAACGGTTATGGTAGGATTCGAACCATCGATATAACACATGGGAGACCATCGTCTTCGCCACTAGACCAAAAGGTCTTGTGCTGGATGCCCATGGTTACTTAGTTTACTTCATTCTTTTCATGAAGTTCATAATAAAAAATGGTTTTGGCAGGATTCGAAACATCGATTTACTACTTAGGAGACAGTTGTCTTAGCCACTAGTCTGCAAGGTCTTGTGCTGAACGGCCATGGTTATTTAGTTTACTTTATTCTTTTCACGAAGTTCATAATGAAAAAAGGTCATGGCAGGATTTGAACCATCGATTTAACACTTGGGAGACAATTGCATTAGCTACTAGACTACAAGATCTTATGGGGAATGGCCATGGTTATTTAATTACTGTATTTCTTTTGACGAAGTTTATAATGAAAATCGGTTATGGTAGGATTCGAACCATCGATTTACCGCTTGGGAGACAATTGTCTTCTCCAATCGACTACAAGTTCTTGTGCTGAACGGCCATGTTTATTTAATTTACTTTATCCTTTTCACAGATTTATAATGAAACACGGTTATGGTAGGATTCGAGCAATCGATTTGCCACTTGGAGACCATTTCAGTTTGACAACCTTCAATCCAGCTGCTTTTGTAGCATTCTAGTAAAATTTTGTATGTTCCTTCACAGGCAGCTAGTGATCTAGAATAAAAATAACCAATGATTCAATATTTTGTCCACCACCACCCAAGGTGTGTGTACATAGCTTTTTTTTGTAAACAACTCTAATATGTCTTTCCCTGAACAAGTAAAGTTGTCGGGTTTAAATAGAAATAAACACACTTACAATGATTTCACAACTTCTTCTTCTTCTCGTTCCCGTTTGCTTCTATCCGATTCGTTAAACAAGTTTTTAAAGAAATTCTCTAAAGCTGATAACGTGATGTTATCATTGAATCACCATCTTTTGGTGTATGGAAATGAATATTGTGTTTTCGTACTGCTTAATTCACGACCAATATGTCGGTTGGTCGGCAGCTCTATATATTTTTTATGATATTTATCTCATCTAACGAGTTTCGTACATCTCGACCAAATAATATGGCATTTAAGAGTACTAATTGCACGGATTTGGATGGATTGGCTGCGGATGGCATAACCTTGAGTATTTGTGGAGATATTGCTTTTCGATGTCGGGTCAACATACAACGAGTTGGTTTTGAATCTAAATACAAAGTCTCATTTGCGATTGCTAAAGAAACGAAACATGGATTTGTTAGTCTAGTCCTGTGTACGAAGCCTTCAAGCAGGATCTAACAATGTGTGTGGATGTTTCGTCTAATCCTGGTCCTCAATCTTTTGATAATAATCAGTCGGATGAGATGTATCAACATCGAAAGCAGTTACGTTTGATGAACACGTTTCGACCCGCTAATAATCCTGAGGAGCTTAGTTCAATGCTTGGGCAGTTGAATCTACAGAAAGGTTGGTTGTTTTATATGACCTATAGGAATATTTGCTATAATACCTACTTTGCAAACACCACCGCCACACTATACAATCACTATCATCCTGCAAATCATCAGGAAGCTATCCCTGTTAGAATCACGGACCGTGTCCCAAAGCCTGTAAATATATATGGCAGAAATTATATTAAGAGAATCAATCTCATCAATATTCCTTTATCAGGCATTGCCAACACTCCTGATACAGCTGTTACTCAGCTTTGTTCTTTTGGTCTTCTCAACTGCCGGTCTATTCGGAACAAAGCGAATTTAGTCAAAGACTATGTGGTTGAGAATGAATTTGATATATTTGCGATTACAGAAACCTGGCTTCACCCTGACAAATTTCATCATATATCTTTTGGGAATTTCACCCCGAAGGGCTACTCCTTTAACAATATCTCGAGACAACAAGGTAGAGGGGGAGGCATTGGTATACTATACAACAACACTTTAAAAGTCAAGCTGGACTCGGCGAAAATGTTCTCACACATTAAGTCTTTCGAAGTGATGGGTATGCAAATCAATGTGTCATCTCAAATTCTAAATATAATCGTATTATATCGACCTCCATGTAGACGATAAGTCGGAATTAACAACAAAAAAATTCTCAATCTTGTTGATTCTTTTAATTTGGAACAACGTGTACAAACAACCAACACACTTTGCTGGTCACACGTTAGACCTTATCTTGTCTCGCCATGAGGAAAATATTGTTCAATCTATTGACGTTCATGATCCATCTATATCTGACCATTACACGGTTACATATGAACTCAATTTTAAAAACCATTGTTTCAGAGAAGGGTCGTGGAGTCACGTAAAATTAAAGCAATCAATATGGACTCGTTCCTTAATGAAATTAGGCTATCTCCGATTAACACTTGGAACACGGCTGATATAAGTGCGAAAGTCAACCAATACAACTCGGAGCTGCCCAAAATTCTGGATCATCATGTACCACTTATTTCCAGAGAGATAATTATTCCCGCCAAAATCTGGATCATCATGTACTGAACAAATTAAAAACGAAAACGTATCAGAAGGAAACTCGAGCGGGTATGGCGTAAGTCAAGACAATCCTGTGATTGTCTAAAATACAGTCAGCAATGTCGCCGTGTCAGTGAGCTATTATAGGAAAGTCGTACTCGTTATTATTCTGAAATTGTTAGAGATAATGGGAGTGACCAAAAGAAATTATTTAAAACCGTTGGAAAGTTACTACATTATACCCTGATTCTCAATATTCTGTGTGCCAATCTGATGAGAATCTAGCTAACAATTTTGACTTTCTTTGAGGACAAAATTAATAAAATATATGAAATCTAACGGAATCCACTTAGCTAAATAAAATGTCGTTGTTTGCAGCTAAATGAAATGTCGTTGTTTGCAGTAATCCTCAGTTATTCTCCTGGTTTCTCATCGTTCCAGTCTCTTCATCTTACTGCGAAAACTGGTTTGAAAATATTAAAGATTTGGTGGAGAAATACTTCAAGTGTGTGGTCCTTCTTTTTTCTTTATATTTTGTTATGTAAAAATGTAATATTTTGGTATGTTGATTTTTGTTTAAGTTCGTGATGTATTTCTATGTAGCCTCAGTCTTATCCTAATGGGAATTTTTTTTTAGATGTGAAGAGAGGACGGCCAACCGAATTAAAGCTCTAAATGTGCTTTGTAACATATTAGGAACGTTATCTCCACTATATGAGGTATAAAATTTTAGTACTTTGAATAAATTTTAGTCCATTTTTCTAGACATTAGCGATATTATGAATCTTTTTCTAGTTTTATAACTCCTTGTTTTTTACAGGAAGAAATACTTGAGAATTCAGTGTTGCCACATTTAGACCACATTGTCAAAGATCGGGATATTTCTGTGCGGATCCGAGCTGTCCAGCTTCTGGTCGATGTTATTGAATCCTCTGATTCACCGAAAGTTTGCGATGTTTTGCATATAATCGAGAAGGTACTCAATACAATCATTTTCAGACGGTTTCATTTCTCCATTCCAATTTCCCTCTTCATTCGTGATGAGCTGATACTGTACTTCAATAGAAAACTCTTTCTTATCAGTGAAAGCTTCCTGACCTGAACCTAACTATATATCCGCAAATTGGATCGTTTTACACGGGGGTCGTGAATGCAAACGCATCAGTGAAGTAAAAGGATATATATTTCATTTATCAATTCCAGATTGCCACTGTCCAGTTGATCCTCTCAAGCGATACGTTAAGCCGTCATGTAAAGAACATGTAAGGTAATTATAGAGACTGCAAGGTATATGTAGGAACATCTAGAGACATAAAATTACATCTAATCACTGTAATTTGTCTTTGTTGCTGCAGCCTCAGGATGAAACAGCGTAGAAAGACATCAAGGAGGCTGTATTAGGATTAGTACGCTTGTTCAAGGTAATGAAGGACATGCAGAGATTGTCCACACATATTCGTTCGTTTTGATGAAGTTATTTTCGTGAACAAAAATAAGTGTAATTTAATGCCACACTTGCTTCTCTTTCAGTAATTTCATTCTATTTTTGCAGATGAAATTGTTTCGTAAACCTCAAGAACGAGCCGAACGAATATTCAATATATTAGTGTACCACATAAAAACTCATTATGACAATGGCTATCGGACGTATAGTGCATCGGAAATACGGCTTTCGGTAAGGCAAATTCAATTTTATTTCTCGGAATTTTTGTATGATGTCTCACATTGTGTTTTCTTAAAGATTCTTCAATGTTTCCTCAGTCTGCGAGCTGACAACGTCTAGGCCTTGTGCAAGACAAAAGTAGAAAAGTTTAATTCACTTCGTATTTTGTTTGTTCTGAAAGAAAAGGTTGGTTAATGACGATAGTGCCACGTATGTCAGGTATTCTGCTTCCAAAATCTTTTTCTTGTTTGCGTAATACATTCTCATTTTTGTTTTAGTTCTGCAGAAGATAAGACAAACGGGATTGTTTCACTGCCTTACAGCGAGGCGATGAATGTTATTCTTGTGTGCTTACAACAGGTAAACTTTTCTATCATAATATATCATCTGGCATTAAGTTTCGATTGAAGTTCAAATTTCTTCATTTTCTAGGAATTGGAATGGGAGGTGTTGGATGTTGTTCTGAGGAACTTTCCAGAGGCACTGCAAGATAAAAACTTGATACTTTCTGGAAAGCAATATTTACGTTCAATATCTACAGTCTTCTCTAAAATGGGAAGAGAAGTGAAGTTGTGTACTTTCACACCAAAATCATGAACTAAAAATTTTACTTTGCATTCAGGTTTCAAATTACGATTTTCTTCCTGGATTATTTCGTGTTCCTAATGATATGCGCCGACCTCATTTGTACGCTAGAATTTTTCCAGCACGGTTCTTATCAATCAGTTTTTTGCATATATCATAATATCTTACCATAAATATACCAAAACCATACCATATCATAACCATACCATATCATATCATATAATCATATCATATAATCATATCATATAATCATATCATATAATCATATCATATAATCATATCATATAATCATATCATACCATAACTAACCATAACTAAATCATACCATACGATAACCATATCTTACCATAATAATATCACACCATACCATACCATAACGAAATCATACCATACCATAACCATGCATATCATACCATAATTATATCACACCATACCATAACCAATTTTATCATAATTATATCATACCATACTAATGATTTAATTGGATATTTTATTGTAACACGTGCAGGTAATAACGGAGCTGTGTACGTACCACATTTTTATTGGTCAAGATAAACAGGTAAGAATCTGCGGGACTTTATTTTCAGCGGTTGTCTGTTCTTGCTTAAACGTTGTTGTATATTTCGTCTAGTGTTGTCTAATGCGTACTTGGTTGCTCATTTCGCGACGTTAAGCGTATCTTGTCTCACCATATGTATGTTAGAAATGCCTTCAGTTATGGCAAGGTATGGCTACTTAAAATAGTCTGGAATTTGAGACGTTTTTTATGTCCATTAGCACTTTGTAAGAATGAAGTTGATTTAAGTAGTTGCAGCGTTTTAGAAGTTTATTTCTTTGGAGATATTTGAAATCGTGCCTTGATAATGTGCTCAGTGAATTTACAGAAACGTTTTTCAATAAACTCCAGCCTAAACGTAACGTCTCTTGTGATGCGAGATACTCCTTCACAAATATATGATTTTTTAAGTAATAATTACTAAATTTTCTGTCCTTAGACTGCTCCCACAATATCTGGAAAAGTTTACTAAACTTTCGCCAACGACTCAAGTTGCCATACCACTGCTAGAATTTCCCTCTGGTATGTTTCTTGAAGTTACGTAAATTATGAAATCTGTTACAAAATATCAATGTACCCCCTAAAGAGAGCTAGGTTGTGTAAACACACAATCGTATTCGGCGAAAAGTTGGTAGCATTCTTTTAAATCGTTTAAATCGCATTGTAACAGCTTTGTGCTTTGTACAAAAACTTCACAGCGATCCAGTTGAAACAAGTCTTTGGAATATGTTTGCCTTACACAGAATCATCGAAGTTGGCTCAACGCGATAACATCTGAAACTTTTTATTATTGGTTTTGTCAAAATGATTAAAATATAAACGAACTGATATGTTTCACCTTAGATACTCTCAATACACTGTAGCTCTTGCTGATAATGTCATTCCATCCTGGTTTGTCAACTGTCCGCTATTGTTAAGAAAACAATTCGTGCCATTTATTACGAAAGTAAGTCCACATGTCATTCTATTGCCACGGGGATTGCTTGCTGAATTTTCAATAGATATATTTGCAAGAGCGACCAAGTTTTAATATTCTTCTAGTGAAAGCTCTTAGGAACGTATTTGTCATTTCCAGGCTTCTTCAACTGATAGCAAAACTCGTGCAGATGATTCTAGCCAGGTGCCAAACACAAAATTCGATACCAAAGCATCTGACCTTCTTACCCGCGATTTAAAGGCCACTGGTACCATATGCTCAGTACAGAAATCTTGTGACTCAAACATCTTGTGACGACCAGCGGTGGGAAAGACTGAGATTTATGAAAGTTTAATTCCAAAACAACTCTTTGGTAAGCCCATTTATTTTCTCAGTCAAATTGTGCTCTGAATGTTTTCGCCCACAACTTGTCAACGATGGGTCAAACCTGTTCAATGTTTCGGTTGGGCATTCCGTTGGCGGAATGTCAAATTGATATTGTTGTATTTAAGATGATTTGTCGGCCGAACTCATTAAAGAAGGAGCCAGACAACGCCTTGAAACTACAACAGAACTTCTTAGCAAGAGCACAGACAGCGTACATTGATTGTAGATCTTGTCAAAGATCGCCTCGCATCGTGTAGAGAAGATGAGGAAACTAATATTGAAGATACCCGGGATGATGTTGAAATGAAGAAAACCGAACTCAAGGAGTCAGGTTTGTAATGTTAAAACAGATCGGCCATTGTTCGCGCATTTACGAAATGAACAAATTATCTGCCTGCATTTTAGACAGCGCAGAACAAAAGATGCTGCTTACAGAACACGGCAGATCTTCACCCTCGTCGATTTTATTACAAGATTCCGGTCAAAAGTTGAATCTTGGTTCGGCATTTGTTCAACAAACTCGATATTTGAGTCGTAGGCCGAGATATGGACCAAGCGCTTTTATGGTAAGAATTTCTCTTCAAACTCGCTTTGCATGAAATTTATTTCGTGCAAGAACAAAAACGACCCCAACGAAGAGACGGTACTGTACGCTTTTTCATAGATGATTGAGCGAAAATAATTGTCAAAATTTTCCTGTTGAAAATCTCGCACTGCTATGATTGCCGTAAATACGAACCCTCATTTCATTCTCCTCCTGACGTATGGGATCTTATATAACACACAAACAATTACACTTCTCGTCAGGTATTCCTATTATTCAGTCCAATACATCACATACAGCAAAAGAAGAATTGTTTTTTTAAGATGATATATTTTTCATGGTTATCGTTGGGGTCCATTGTATAACGTTGTTGACGAAGAAGTAGAAAGCAGTCATTTAAAATTCCTCGCTGCGTCTCCAGGTGAAATATTTCTCTTTTTATTTCACTTTAAATTTTTGAAATATCTCCAAAAGCTTATATTGTCTTATTACTGGTTCCTTGCAGGAAATTTAACCGAAGATGTGTAGAGATTTAACTGCAATATTTCCTACAGCGGTCTACTTCATGCAGTCATCCAAGACGTAAGTTGACAATTTCTTATTTTGTACTTTTCTGCAGACAAAATCCTGTGTAGAGAATATTATTGCATTTTTACTGAGTTTTAATGTTCCGTCAAAATCTGGATTAAGGCTGTTTTCCACTCACGTGTTTTTCATACGCACGTTAGTTTTCTGCATATTTTAGTATGCATTAGTTGACCTAGATTTACAACAATAATCGTTATAAAGGAAGCGAGAATAATTTAAATTGGCAGATTGAAGCTTATTATAATCATAACCATGTACGTACGGACTCGAGTTTACTTGATAGTCGATAGCGTCGACAGCAAATGACATTGAAACGTTTGTATGAAAATTTCGAAGTCCTGACAATATAATTAATATCCCGTAGGTTATTTCAAGCAAATATTTGACTAGCGACGTCGAACAAGGCCAGTTAACCGCGTCGTGGATCGTAAACTGACCTCAATACAGAAAGTGGGGACAAAAAGTCCCCACTTTAGCTAAAATACAAAACATTTTGTTCTAGGCCTCTCAGTTCCCGCCTCGCCGCGTATAAGGAACGTTAAGAGGCCTAGGGACTACGCTGCGGTAACTCTGGTTGCTGAGTTGACTGGGTCCGAATCCATGAAATGGTAGATTTGAAATTTTCTCGCCAGAAGTACGGCTGGAATATTAAGTCTTTTAAACTCCAATATATATTTCAAACGATTTTAAATATTTTGTAAGGACTTTTCCCGGAGAATAAAGAAAGACTTATCATTAATGCCATCACAATGCTCATTGCTCACGAAGGTATATCTTTGCCAATAAATATATTTAGTGTTCAACCCTAAAATATACATATTCTGACTGCTATTACCTTCACAGTGTTCATTATATACATAAAATAGTTAAAATGTCTCGTCTATTTGCAGGAGACCAAAACAAAATATCAGATAAAGATCTCGAAGCACTGTTTCACGCTTTGAGACATTAGGTTGGATCCAAAGCAGGTTTCACAACGCTCACTAGGTGAGAAAAGTTTATCTTTAACCATAACACACGCTGTTTACTCAACCAGCTCACTTTCTCTAGACCGTGTTTCTGTTTTGTTTTTACAGCTTCTATGAGAAGGTTGGTGTGAAAACTGTGAAAGCTTTGAAGAGGAATAATGAAGCCGCGACTCACGCCGCTGTCGACATGCTGTGTGCTCTGATGCAGGTAAAGAGAGGGCTTTCCTTTAAGCGGCCAAAATGGTCAGACCGGTCATATTTAAATTTAAAATAGAGTATTTCGTTAAGAATATAGTTGCGAAATTTCCGAGCTAGACAGATGCAAGTAACGATATACTTGAACGCAGAGTTCTTGAAACACTCTAAAATACCAGTAATCTGTCTGTACCGAGATCGACAATAGGACCGGTCTGGCCGTTTTTTCCGTATAAAGGAAAGCGCCAACACTTTAACGATGAATTTCCTGGTAATATGTTGCTAAATCTGTCACTGTCATTAGTGTTACCCCTTTAACTTGCAATCCACATAAACTCAGCCAACTTTGAAATCTGAATGTTAACAGGAACCAATTTTATCGAAACCAATTCTGTTTTTTTATATAGCCAACGCACGATAACTATGACATTCGACAAGAACAGATAAACAAAAGCTCTTTGTTATCCTCTGAAAAATTTCTAAGCAGTTTGTTGGAAATTCTCACGATAAATGTGGTAAGATGTGCGGTGTTGGTTGCCTATAATCTATGATGAACCCTTGCATTTTATTTTTCCATCCCTCTTGTATGTATATAGCTTTGTTTTGGAAGAGAAATTCCCTTGCAAAACCCAGCAAGTGATTCGTAGCAACTGCCTTTCTAATTTGAACTACCTTTCTAACTAAACACAAGAAATAGATTAACCATGAAAACTTTTCTTCTATATTCGTTCTACTGGGGTTTTAGTTATAAGTAGATTGCTTGATTTTCTGACGTTTGCTCTGTGTCCTCCTTACAGGTTTGTTCTAGTTGCTTTGCAATATATTAAAAAAATACCGGAGTGAAGTTGGACATTCATGTTAAACTAATAGTAAGGTGTGATTGCTTCCAATATTTTGAATCAACTCATGTAGTCTGTTACAATAAATCGACTATTGCATATTCCTCTTAGTGAGACAACAGATGATGAACAGTTTGGGAAATTACTGGAGAAAGTTGCAAGTATGCTACAAAGAAATTTGAGGAGCTTTTCATTCAACTTGTCTTCTTGGTAGTTTATGGCTCTTTGACTGAGGTTGAGAGTTGATTAATAGCCTTTCTCTCTTTACCTTTTTGGTGAAGTTTACCACGTCCACTAGCTTGACCCATGCATAGGAGCAACTCATGAAGTCTGTTATTTGTTTGTCTAGAAATGGGTCATTGCATTTATCGATTGTTCCAGGTAGGTTTACGACAAAACTAAATAATAGTACCAATTTTACCATTTCTTCGCTTATGTATGTTTTACTATTGCCCCGCTAATGGTTCTTACCAATCGTGGTTTTGAATTCGTTCCTCAACAATTTCAGCATCCGTCGACAACAATTGTGAAAGGTGCTGGCATGGTTCTGAAGGCGATAATCGAGGTACGTTTTATTCATTCATTCATCCATTGAGAATTTTCTGCCTTTGACGAACGTCATTTATAACGCTCTGCATTTTTTTACCCGTGATGAATGTACATATTAGTTCAGTTGATATTTAAGAGGTTTTAAAAAGTCTTAATTTTGAGAGGTATTATACACACTTCAAATCAAGCCAGGAACAGATGACGGAAAATGAGTGAACTATAGATCCTCCGGCAGGAATCGAACCTACGCTTTTGCGATGCCGGTGCAATGCTCTTGTCACTGAGGACGTACAGTTGACTCATTTTTCCATCAACTGTTCCCTGCTTGAATTTGAAGTGCGTATAATACCACTCGAAATTAAGACCCTTTAAAACCTCAAGAATATTCCTGCATCGTGTGAAGTGCCTAAAATCATCTGTTAATATTTAGTTAGAACTTCACTTTAGGAAGCTGATGAAGAAACCGCGGCAAAAATACAAGTTCTGGCGCTTGCCGAGGGCGCTCTACCAAAACGCTTACGCATGGCCATGTTTACGCAAAGCACTGATAGACGTTCGCTATTGAACAGGTGCGAATTAGTGTGATTAATTAACAAATTGTTGCAGAGGTATAGCCTCTATTCCATCCACAGGACCTGAGTTGTATTTTAGCAACATTCTCAGATTCATCTTAAAACTTGTGATTTTATAATCCTCTATATACTAGCCATCTGTAAATAGTTCAATTGAGACTAACAAGCATACTCCATAAGTAATTTATAATCATTATTGTTGGCATAGCATCATCCAACAGCAATGGCATTACTTGCGAGAATAATGTTCGTATTAAAGTAGTTATAGTTTTTAATGTCTAAAATATACAAGAAAGTTTAAATGCGAGATTTCCTGTTCATAATTTTTGGTTCATAAACAATTATGTAATAAATTTGAATACGATTTTCACAGCCTGCTGGTTTGCTCTATTACCTTGAAAGCCCTGACGAAGTAAGAAATCTTTGAAAACTTTTTTGCGAGGGCCATTATTTACATAAACCCATTGAGGTGATTCTGACTAACCAATCGTATTCATGACTAAGTGGTATCAACTGCTTTGGTAACTAAACTCCATCATTCATCCTTAAACTGTGCCAACTGCCCCACTGAGGAAATAATTAAATAGTAATTCATTCAGAAGTGTAAAACCTTTTTGTAAAGAAACAATTTTGTTGGAAAGTTTTTATCTTTCCTTCAGCCACCAGAGACTGAAGAAGATCGTTTATCAATTCGTGACAATGTAAAGCTTGCAGAAGTACGTTTTAAATCAACAATCGTGTTCCAAAATTTCATAATGCATGCTTGCATGTACGTATAAGCCTGTTATTTCACGCGTTATACTTGTGTCTTAGAGCTCTGGAAAAACGAGGGGAACGTTGAGGAATCAACTTGAAGGATATCTCTCGCATTGGAGGACAAAAATAGGATTCAAATCCAGGAAAGATGTGAGAATTTAAATCCAGTTTTTTTATTACAAGTAAGTGTTCATATTAAGAAAATGGGAAAATGTTCTAGTCGTTTGAAAGATGAAAAAGCAATGATATTTAAGCGGATCTTTTTTACAGATTCAGTCAAGATCTGACAGCGTACAACCTGATTTGGATATACAAGGTGAGTCTCGAAGTTAAGGTTAGTTTCCGTTGAAAATATAGGATATGGAAATGTAATGGAGGATTTCCTGTCGCTATGAGTATAACAAGACAAATTCAATAGTCCTGACCTCTTTCTCTAAACTGTTCTCGTAAAAGAGTATGAAACAATTTCTTATGTTTTCAATGTGACAGACGCGAGAGGAACTTCTGGGGCACTCGAATCTGATTTGCACGCATTTGCAATGAAAAAGATCTGAGTGGAAACTACATTGTCTTTTGGAATCACCTTTAGTTTGAAGTCCTGTATGAATGTTTAGCTGATGAGCTGAAATAGGTTAGTGATAAGCCTAACTGCTCTAGCTTTTTAACAGTTCTTCATAAAGCGTCCCCCCTTATTCCTCGATAGGAATCAAACTCAGTAACGTATCTCTGCTATCAGGTGACTATTATTTGAGAGTCTTGTTGGAACAAAACGACGAGGAGACGCCGATAACAAATGTGTGAGTCCACGACATTTATCTGTCAGGGTTTGCAAATATTCAAACTACTTTCCATGTGCTTTTCTGTCTGGCTTCCCCCTATTCTCTATATTGCTGCACAGTTCACGTAATGTTATTTGTCCTGCAGAATGTAGTAGAGAAGTATAGAATCATGGATGAAACCATTCAAGATTCGATCGACTTTTCTATTTTGTTTTCAGGCTCGAGTTGTCTAACGATCTGTATCACTGATTCCTATTGACAACTAAACCAACTATGAAAGCAATGTGCCTTCAGGTGAGGATGTCGTTTAGCGGGAATGTAGCCATGTGTAGCCTTCGAAGAATGAATTAAACAAATTGGAATATTTCATTCACAGGCGATGACTAAAGTTTATGGAAAATATCACGAAGAGATTGGAGCTTTTAATGACACCAAGCTAAGGATCATCTGTTATTGATCCAGTGTTACTGCAGGAGCCTGAACTAAACTAACTTTATTCATACTGTTTCGTATTTTTAGCATTTACATGAAAATGGCATCACTAACAGGGATTGGAAGGTAAGCACGCCCTAATTTATTTATCAATACTGTCTTTATATCCTAAACTTTAACGACCATAATTTAACTTTTTCTTCTTTAGCCAGAAAATGTTTATTGGTGTTCCTCGTATGATGAAACGCTTATAAAGGTTTGTGTCGGTTGTGTATTGAACTTGTGTTTAAATTGCCCTTTAAATTGTCTTTGAAGAAACCATTCGATGTGACCATTGCCAGCAAATCCTGGAAGTCACTATAATCTCAATTCCGAGTTTTGTCCGTGATTTCGTTTTACGAAAGCAGAGCGCATTCTGCAAACGTTTTAGGTTCAGTTATTTCTCATTGTTACAGATCTCAATGATAACAATTAATTTTTTAGATCAGAATTCCTATATGGAAACACTCTGTGGTACACCAAGTTACCTCGCTACCAAAATGTTAATCCCGTAGCCTGAAGAACGATCCTACAAGAAATCGTGTGACTGCTGGAGCCTGGGAGTTATACTATATGTTTGGTATGCCATATACTTCAGTTTACTCAAATTCACGTAGTGAACACGATTTGTAATGAAGCTGGAGGTAGCTTAACCTCATTTCAAAATTGGAGTACGTCAATGAAAAGTTAACGTCTTTTAGACTTTCCGGATCTTCTTTATTTTCAAAGCAGGCAAATAACCCATTGGAGAAACAAGTCAAAGAAGGGTCGTATAAATTTCCGAACAACCTCTGGAAGAATGTTAGCAGTGAAGCTAAGGATCTTATAACAAAACTGCTTACTGTTGGTCACAGAAAATGCATCACGGTTTCAGAAGCTCTGGAACATCCTTGGATGAAGGTGATGATGAAATTACTAACCGCCTTATAAACCCCGCATCTAAGATTTTTCAAAATCGGCTGACCTTTTTCGTCTGAAGTCCCAGCTTTTTCGAATTGTTAGAATTAGTTTGGTTGAAGTTTAGAACTGATACAGCTATCCAGCATAAATAAAGTCAGTTTAGTTCAGGTTTCCTCCTGTAGTAACACTGCATCAATACGGGATGACCCCTACTGGACCTCCAAAGGACAATTTAGAACTGATAGAACTATACGGTATAAATAAAATTAGTTCAGTTAGGAGAGAAAGCTTTTAAAAGTGTTAGATTGATCCACGATTTAACAAGTTTTTTTTGTCTTTTGTAGGATAAAGAAATGATAGAAAAAGCAAAAATGATAAAACCGACCGTGGATGGAAGATCAATGTCTTATTATAAAAGGTATGTTGAAAACTACGATACTTGTCCCGTTCTTCCGTCCAATGACCCTTATTTTCAACTCGCAATTGCAATGAAACATTACATGTTTGCAAGTTACATCGAAATTTAACCAGCTTTCCGAAACAATCTCAAGGCGCTGTTACACTACGCAACTTTCCTTGCAAATTGCAAAACCATTCTACTCCTGAGGCATCTAAAGTTGTCAAATACGAACATCTATTACGATCTGCTAACGTTTCCTTAGTATTTCGAACACTCTTTACAAATTAACATCCTTCGGAATTATAATTGCATTGCAAGTTGTAAGGAAAATTGCATATTGTATAGTAGCGCCTTCAGTAAAGTTGAAAACTCACCGTGCAATGAAACATTGCATGTCGGCAAGTTAAAAGGCAGAAAATAACTGTCACCGTACATGGTGAAGACTGGCCGACGGTCACGTTCAGCAGACGAGGCTCTGCGAGCAAATAAAATACTCAGTGGCGTAGCCAGCACGACAATTTAGCAGCATGACTGAAAATGCTTCATGTAAGATCACATCACTAGTTATTCCGATAAATAAAAGAACAGGGGCCGGTTGTTCGAAAGGTGGATAAGTCGCTATCCAACGGATAACTCACTATCCAACGGATAAGTTTTATCCAGCGTGTGATTTGGGTTGCACGAAGCTTGTATAACTTTATCCAGAGGATAAAAATCGCTATCTACCGGATAAATTTATCCAAGGTCCGGAGGTGGTTTAAATCCACTATCCAGTGGATAAATTCAAAGATACAAGGTAACACTGTAAACATTTATATAAAATAGGACAAAAATGCAATATTCCTCTTACTGTGTTTCAACAAACTAATACACATCATGATTGTATTCACTATATATTAAAAATGTTTTCGAAGTGCAATTTGTCGCAGCAGCGTTTCACGTTGCCTACACATTCCGTTCGACCGGCGATTTTTTGGACATCCTCGCATTTATAACAGGTGGTAAATTTACTATACGCTTCTAATCAGTTTATAAACGCGAATATGCAAAGAAAGATTCAACCTATTCCAAGGAAACTTGCTAATATCTAAGTAATTTCATTCACGAACATTAAAATAGTGTTTCTAAATTTGCTATTGGACCGAAAGGCAAAGCGTTGCAAGGTCAAGGAATAAAATTGCAATGTGTTTAATTAATAAATCACTATGATGTGAAGTGCAAAGTTCGAGCAAATCACTTGTTCAAGCCTTTTCCATTCAGTAACTATACTCGAGAATTCGTAATGATTATGAATTCAATGTTGTAAATGCTTAGCAACAGCTGACGTTGTGGTACGAAATTTCAGAATAATACTGTTTTCTTCTGGTAAATTTTAACTTATCTATTGGGTAGCTATCCACTTCACTATCCACGCTTCCTGCAACGCGTTTTTATCCAATGGATAACTATCCAGATTTATCCGTTGGATAGGACTTATCCGTTGGATAAGTTATCCATCTTTCGAACAACCGGCCCCAGTTCCATACCTATACTTTTGTACGTGTGAAACTTTTCGCTTGATTTTCTTTTAATTGTGAGAATCCGACCGTGCAGCAAACATTGAAATAAAGCGATAACACTAAACTTGATTGTGATAGCCCTGAGTATATACCGCTATAATAGCTTTGTTCCTCATAATGATATGCTGGATTCCTCGTCCAGGTATAACTTCTAAAACACGCCTTATTTTTACTTGTATTCCAATGCACCTAAGTTAGTAAAAAACCTGACAAACCCGCTGGTAGGGTGTAAAGAATTTATTTCTAAATCAAAAACTCGCTCTTACATAAGCCACTTATTGAAAATTTTCGCTATATATTTCAGTCAGATGGATCTCTCAGTCATTTCTCATTCCTTAGTGAACAAATAGTATTTCAGTGAATTGCTAGAACATACCTGAAAAACAGCTATAAACTTCAATTCTCAAAGATATGTTGCGTACCATGTCTTTGGATGAATGCGGATGTAAAGCGCGGTTACAGTTGGTGATAGGACATTTTCCACCAGCGAGTCTCTAATGAAATGAATAATTTGTTAAACAATTAATCTTAATCACACATTAAAAGTTATATATGACCGCATGGAAATGATGTGATGCATATAACGTGACAGGGTAATCTGTAGAAGCCTTGCTTATTAATCCAGCTAACCCTGACTAGTCCATTTATTTTGTAATGATCGAATTTTTGCCCGTCGGAACTACAGGACACAGAATAGGTCTTCACCCACTAATTATAATCACGACGACTTTGAGTGAAATCGCTCCGACAAACATCTTTCTTGCCGAATGCATTTGGTCCTGGTTATTTTTCCGTGCAGACCAGGAAGCTGCCTCATTTAAGCGACCATGTCCTGTCGACTTATCCGCATTCCCAACACTTGTTGCTATTATCTGGGATGTTATGTGTCTTCAGTACGTGGGCCAATAATTAGTATCAATTATCTTCTGGCACCAAACACCATCGAACAATCATCAACAAAAATGAAATGATAATGCATATAATTTTGCCATACACGGCTCCTCCAGAATTGAAACCAGTCGAGGTACAGCGTTATTTCCATTGATTTTGTGAAATCTTTACTTGGGGGTTAACATCGAATTTTATCACATTCCCATATAGGGGAATTACTGAATAAAAAAATAATGTCCAACAGTCCTAATATGACATAATAATAAACTGAACATATACCATGTAGCCTGCAATATTTACCTTGCTTGGTATGTCAGTCCATCAAATCCATGTATGGCACAGCGATGGATGGAGGTGTAGTCAGTGATAAGAGAAAGGTAATAATTGTTAGCAACTCCTGGGTTGCCATACTTTATTTGATCTAAAATTGAAACACAAGGAACAAGTAAATTATTATATATTGTCCAGGGTTGTGAGGCTATCAGCATTGTGATATCCCAGGTTCATGCGTACCGCTACCATGGGACAACATTCCTTAGCGAACAAATAGTATTTCAGTGAATTGCCAGAACATACCTGAAGAACCGCCATAAACTTCAATTCTCAAAGATATTTTGCCGTACCAATTCGACTCTATATGCCATAGAATCTACAATTGAGATTACAAGAACATAACTATCACACAATTGAAACTATAATTGTATATGAATCACAAGGGCCTATACAGTATAGTAACAGCATGTATTTTTGACTTCTATAACACAAGAATATACAGAAATGCAGGTTGTTTTCTTTCATATTCACATAATACCCCCAACCCCTGACAGTTACATATATATTGGTAAATGCAATTACATAATAGGAAAGGGAGAAAAAAAATCTATTTTTTATAACACCAGTGAAATATTGTGTACGCATAATACTTAGCGCTATGACCCATGCTGTCATGCTTCCATCACCAGATATCATGAAATCATCTTGGTTTTTTAATGTTGAAATTAATCCGTTTAATTTAAAAGCACAAAAATACCACCAAAATATAGCTCGAAAATTTCTAATCAAGAAATTAATCAATATTGCTGTTAACCTGACACTGCAGTGCAGCTCTAAAAATCATATCAAATTAACAGGATTACAAAATGGAAATATAACTCGCCTTTGGAATTTCGTTATTTTCTTCGTTATTTTTTATCCTGTCGTCTTTTAACCGTTACATATAAACTGTAAAGGCATTAGTTATCTTTTCTGATAGGATTTAAGTCAGGATGGGCAGAAAAACTCGAAAAATATAGATTTTTTTATTTGTTATTGTGTATAGCGAGGCGTTGCTCAGCCGCATGCACAAGTGGTTGTCGCGTGAGGTTAGAGGTGTCAAAAACGTAATGTTGCCTACCCCGTGGGGGTAAAATAAGCCCAGAAATCGATTTCTGGGTAAAATTGTCCCTAGAGGTCATAATTGTCAAATTTTCGCTAATATGGTGATATTATATGCAATTTCGGGTTTCCGTTTGTAAACACTTTGTTGGAAATATCACTACAAATCGCCAAAGCAACTGTATTTCGAGTAAAATATATGAAAATATTGATCCCAATGTAAGCTACAATATTTGGAGGTTTTTAGGCGAGATTTTTGGAAGGCTTTGCGTATTTTTGCTTCTCTAACATTCAATTTAAAAGTACAAGTTCTGCAATAATATCTTGGCTTATAGGAAAGCTTTTGAAATGAACTAAAGTTATACAAATAGGTAAATGTTTTTTCTTTAAGATAATACAATTTCTAGTTGAATTGATAAAACACTTCCAGATAAAACCGAAATTATCTGTGTGCGCCGTTTACGACCGGACAGCAATGAGTTTAGTGGTCTCATATTTATTAAAATGGGTGAAGTATTCGCAGAGTAATCACAAGTTTAATGAGCTTACCACTTTGAAATATCCTCTGATCGGACGTCTAACTGAGAGGATCCCTTAAACATCGAGAATACTTCATTAACAAGTGCCGCATTCTGTCCTGTTTGAGAAGGTACAAGAACTTCATCTTGGGTATTGGTTACTCTTTGCTCCGTTGGAAGTTCCATTCTGTTGTATGAGGACAACACTTGTAGTTGGTGTGATGAAAGGATGCAGATTGTCCGTTGGATGTTGTGCTTTTGTATTTGAGACGGACCACATTAGATATCAGCGCAAATTGACACATTCATGGGATTCGAACCCATGAACTCCTAAAAAGGAGTATCCGCAAAATGTGTTCTTTGTGTGGCCAGGAAAAGAGAGAGCTACAGGGCTTCTCCCAAACCGACTGGCAGACAATACGAAACGTAGAGGACAAGACAGTACACACACAACACAAAACACACAACCGACGACACAACATCCAACAACCCACAACCCACTAACTCTGTAGCTGAAACGACAAAAATATGGTGAGTTGTTCCTAGAAATGAAGCATCACATTAGCATGAAGGCAATTGCTGGCTGGGGTTTAACTGACGGCATGGATATGGGTGGCTTCTTAGGGTTGGATACTGAAACTAAACTACGATCGTCTTTGTCTGAAAAACACAAAAAAATTATTAGTAGCTCCCTAGAAAACGAAAAGCAAAACACAGTTAGACAAGCAGTGAGCCGTGTTTCCAGATACGGGGACAGAGATTCTTAGCTAACAGCGGGGCCACGGGGTCTACTTCTATTTAAAAATTAATTATACATACCTTGATCCTACCTAAAGAAAGAACTCACTTACCTGAGAAAAACGGTCGCAGACGGCTCTGTTTTATAGCCTGTAGGCTCTTGCATAATTCAGCAAAATTAAGACAACTTGATTGGTTATTTCTGTACACAGGTCAATTTGTCATTGGTCAATTTTGTACTCCACGATTGGTTCAATAAAAACCAATCAGATTGGTTAATCTATATTCAAATTTGATACCGTTTCTTTGATATTTGCAAGGTGATTGCACAACAAATGTTCGATTTCACACGTTTTGAGCATATTCCAAGCCAATGTATCACAGTATGAGTGTATTTGTTCGATTATTTCTCTCATGAAGTTCACAAGAAATTACAGTTCAATCATTATTAAAAGGCTTTATTCCCCTACCAGCTTTAGAACCCCATCGAACAGGAAAGTCGGAATTTAAAAGGCAAGTAAATCTTTCAAACTGTTGTAGCACTTGAATTCTGTGGTACATTTAACTACTGAACCTTTCAGAATTTGTAGAATTGGGCATGGCATGGAATAATAGTAATATAGCAAACTGACAAATTCGCAAATGTAGTAAATTTCAAGGCTAAATATTGCAAATTCCAGTGGAAATACGGCGTTTTACCGCATGCATACATAGCTATTCACAGCTACGATATTCACGTGTTGTATATATTCAATATTACACATCAAAGCGGCCTAATTCTTTGGATATTGCCCAAATACAAACGAAACCGGTTGCAGTGGTTTAGCTCACATATTCAGGATTATTTTGATATCTTTAGCGTCAAATCAAGCCTTTAGAAGATTTTTGCCCATTTTTTATTTAACATACCTGATGATATGATATATCGCATCACCGGCAATAATATTTCACAATAATAAATTTCGGGCCAAAAGCCGAAAATCTGACCTAGGTCCGATTCGAGCTTGCCTTAAGCACGTGATTAGCAATGATTATCGCTTAGAACTTATAAAATGCTCTTTCTTTGATTATTTTGCACATACTACACCAAGAATTACTCAGAATTAAAACAGAATGATAACATGTCAAATTCTAGACATTTTGAAGACAACAGAGACCAAAAAGCGAAAAATATGGAATTTCCAAATATATCTTGCAATGGGTGAGTAATTTCAGATAACAAAGCAAGCTATTATTTTAATTCTTATTTTCACGTATATACAATGCAGGTTATAACTATATGCTGGTTGGAATATACTATTCAAAGATCGTTTTAACCGCTATCGTTTACTGGTATTCCGGGGTCTTTAGCCCAATACTTGCTGAGATATTTAATGTTTTTCTTCTGTGCGACAATATTGTCAGGAGTAATAGCCTAATAGGGACCAGACGGGAATTAGATATTATAGTACTTGTATATAATAATTGTAGGAAAAAATATTCCCTGTGATATATCTTCATAGGAAAAAGTATCAAAACGGATTATTTTCAACATTAAAAAACCAAGATTATCTGATGATATCTGGTGATGGCAGGTATGACAGCATGGTTCTTAGTGCCAACTACTTCGCAGGGCCACGTGTTATGCCTACACCATATTTTGCTGTACAGTTCCATCATTCATTTTACACTGATGTTATATAAAATATTTTTTTTTATTCTCCCTTTCCTATTATGTAATTGCAGAACGAATATTCAATATATTAGTGTACCAATAAAAACTCATTATGACAATGGCTATCGGACGTCTATTGCATCGGAGATACGACTTGTGGTAAGCCAATTCATGTTATTTCTTGCGATTTTTCTATGATGTCTTACATTGTTTTTTTGTAAAGATTCTTCAATGTTTTCTCAGTCTGCGAGCTGACACGTCAAGGCCTTGTGCAGACAAAAGTGGAAAGTCAAATTCACTTCGTATGTTAATTGTTCTGAAAGGAAAACGTTGGTTAATGATGATAGTGCAAGACATGTCAGCTTTCTGCTTCCAAATTCCTTTTCTTGTTAGTGTAATACTTCTCATTTTTGTTTTAGTTCTGCAGAAGATAAGACAACCGGATTGTTTCACTGCCTTACAGCGAGGCGATGAATGTTATTCCTGTGTGCTTACAACAGGTAAACTTTTCTATCATAATATATCATCTGGCATTAAGTTTCGATTGAAGTTCAACTTTCTTCATTTTCTAGAATTGGAATGGGAGGTGTTGGATGTTGTTCTGAGAAACTTTCCGGAGGCACTGCAGATAAAAACTTGATACTTCTCGAAAGCACTACTTACGTTCAATATGTACAGTGTTATCTAAAATGGTAAGGATGTAAGTTGTGCACTTTTCACACCAAAATCATGAACTAAAATTTTACTTTGCATTCAGGTTTGAAATTATGATTTTCTCCCTGGATTATTTCGCTTCCTCATGATATGCGCCGACCTCATTTGTACGCTAGAATTTTTCCAGTACGGTTCTTATCATTCAGTTTTTTGCATCTATCATAATATCTTACCATAACTATACCAAAACCATACCATACCATAACCATAACCATACCACATCATATCATATAATCATATCATAATCATATCATATAATCATATCATACCATAACTAACCATAACCAAATCATACCATACGATAACCATATCATACCATACGATAACCATATAATCCCAAAATTATATCACACCATACCATACCATGACCAAATCATGCCATACGATAACCATATCATACCATAATTATATCACACCATACCATAGCATAACCAATTTATACCATAATTATATCATACTATACTAATGATTTAATTGGATATTTTATTGTAACATGTGCAGGTATTAACAGACTGTGTACGTACCACATTTTTATTGGGCAAGATGAACAGGTAAGAACCTGCTTCACTTTATTTTCAGCGGTTGTCTGTTCTCGCTTAAACGTTGTTGTATATTTCGTCTAGTTTTGTCTGATGCGTACTTTGGAGATTGGTTTGGTTGCTCATTCCACGACGTTAAGCGTATCTTGTCTCACCATATGTATGTTAGAAATGTCTTCAGTTATGGCAAGGTATGGCTACTTAAGATTGTCTGGAATTTGAGACGTTTTTTATGTCCATTAGCACTTTGTAAAAATGAAGTTGATTTAAGTAATTGCAGCGTTTTGAAGTTTATTACTTTGGAGATATTTGAAATCGTGCCTTGATAATGTGCTCAGTGAATTTACAAAATGTTTTTCAATAAACTCCAGCCTAAATGTAACGTCTCTTGTTATGCGAGATACTCCTTCACAAGATTATTTGGGTAATAATTTCTAAATTTTTGTCCTTAGGCTGCTCCAACATATCTGGAAAAGTTTACTAAACTTTCGCCAACGCCTCAAGTTGTCATACCACTGTTAGAATTTCTCTCTGGTATGTTTCTTGAAGTTACGTAAATTAAGAAATCTTTTATGAAATATCAATGTACCCCCTAAGGAGAGCTAGGTGTATAAACACTCAATCGTATTCGACGAAAAGTTGCTAACATTCTTTTAAAACGTTTAAATAGCATTGTCAAAGCTTCGTGATTAGTACAAAAACTTCACAGCGATCCATTTGAAACAAGTCATTGGAATATGTTTGCCTCACACAGCATCATCGAGGTTTGTTTAACGCGATAACATCTCAAACTTTTTATTATTGGTTTTGTGAAATTGAATAAAATATAAACGAACTGATATGTTTCACCTTAGATACTCTCAATACACGGTAACTCTTGCTGATAATGTCATTTCATCCTGGTTTGTCAACTGTCCACTGTTGTTAAGAAAACAATTCGTGCCATTGATTACAAAAGTAAGTCCACATGTCATTCTATGGCCACGGAGATTGCTTGCTAAATTTTCAATAGATATTAAGAAGTGGTGTTTAAACTTTATACAGCTTAGGCAGTGTTGTTACATAAACTTGTCCATTTCATGTTACATAATTTTGCTTATATGCAAGCTCGTTTTCAATCATTTGTCCTTGTATTCCTTTAGAGTCTTAACAACGCAGATATATCTTCAGATGCTGCAAACCCATACCCTTAGTCACTAATCCCCCACCAAATTCCATTCACTCCCAAACTCCCTTGAGAAATCAAAGGAAGACTCAAGCAACACACTTAGTTCAGAGATGATGGAAATCGTGGGTGATATGATGGTCAAATATACATTTTCTTCTTATTTGACCCAACCAAAAAGGTCTGTATGTTGGTTTCGTATTTTTCTGCACTGTGTTTCAGGGAAGATGACTATTTTGTTGTTTTTATAGAGCTGCAGTTGTTGAACGACTCCTGCGCAATGGAGCGTCAAGAAGTTGGTTGCTTGGCAATGTGTTGATCACGGTTACAGTCAACAAGCGGGCAACTTCGAACATGTCATGCGCATATTTTCGGCAGGAAAAGTGTTTGTGTGAGATGATTCACTGCAGAAGGGCACGGAGCCTGAGGTTTTAAAAGTTGAGCTTAAGAGAAACAAAAACGAGGCCTCAATTAGTCAGGTAAGGAAAATTCTTTCAGTATCATTGTTTAAATTGGCATACACTGTCTGCCCAGCGTATTCATGCTTAAACAACAAAATATATTTGCAAGAGCGACCAAGTTTTAATATTCTTCTAGTGAAAGCTCTTAGGAACGTATTTGACATTTCCATTGATAACGACAGTAATATCGTGTGTTTGAACGTTAAAGATGAACTCAGGGATATTCTAAACAATACAAATTATGGCCCTAGAGTTATTTCCGATAAAAACCTGTCGAAGTTGGTTCGTCATATTGCAATGCATGTTAAATAAATTTGGTCAGTAACTTAGGGTAATTTAAATGTCCGGATGTGATATTGACGGTATACGAATGTTTTTCTTTTTAAGATTGCGTCAGTTATTCACCAAAATCAGAAGAAAACTACAGATACCTAGGCTGTAATTGGTTACAAAGAATACGTCAGATCAAGAGGATTCGAGCTAGAGTTTCTCATGCGGTACCGGAACAATGTAGGTCGCTAGACTTAAGGAAAGACGCTCGTAATATAATAGATTTTACAAAATATATCCTTTGGTAATTCTTATGAGTTGCAATAAAACCTTTACAATTGTTCATCCTTCACTGATGAGCTCAGAATGTTTCGTTATCACGTGGTCAATGCACGACTCTTGCCCTGGAGGAGGAACCCAATCCGGATATAAATGACTTTTTTATCTAAAGTACTTCACGGAAATGCCTTCAGTTGAAATATGAAGAAAGTCGGGCTGATGTTTCAAAGATTTTATGACGCGAAGTTGAATCTTGGTTCATCGTTTCTTCAACGAAACGGGCACTGATAAGACTTCACAGATAAGATATCACAGTGGAAGCCAGTGCTCTTTCGCTGTAGCTTGCCTAGCGGCACAGAGGTCTCAACAGATGGTAGGAAATGACAACAGAGAGCGAACATGATAAAATTTTTATGAATAAAATTATTCCGAAAATAACAAAAAAGATCAACCTGGTTGGGTGACATCTAGAGGTCTAATTTTATTCTTTCTCCAACTATGAGATTTGATGTGAGCCTCATTTTTGTTTCTTCTGTCCATCTATTATTTCTTGAAAACAAATACCATGAAACATGGTTCAAAATATTGAGACATTTTATAAGCACGATGTTTGTAGAATACTTTGCAACGCTTAACAAAAATCCGTAACTGGTATTTTCAATTTGTGTTTATAGCTTCAATCTCGTTCTACTGCAGTTTCCGATAGCAAAAATGAAAGGTAGGATAAATTAATTGTAATTTAAATTTTAATTTAAATTTGATGAAGTATCGTATACCTCAAAACCTTCAACACCACTTTGCTGGTATTACTAAATGACGCTCAGAAAACTTCGAAACATTAATTTTGCACTTTAGCGAGTTTCGAATTATGGAGTTTTTTATTGCTGAGAGAAGAAGCACTGGCTGAAGCCGTTGCTAGATCATTCCTCATTTTTTTCATTTTCAGTAATAATCAGTATTATTCACTCGCATATATTTATGTATCTTTCTCTCTGTAGTGGCATTCGCAAGTAAGTGAAAGGAGTGAGCCGTTTGAACCCGTTCTTACTTACGGTCACTTATTGAAAATTACTAGCTATACTATTTACAAAAAGTGCTGAAAGACTTCTCTTTAGGCCTCGACTGAAAACCATTATTCCATTGCACTCTTTCATTCATCTCTATAAAAAAAATCACTTTATATTTTGAAACATCTATGACATGAAGAGAAAGTGCAACATTTGGAGAGAAAAACTCACCAAGTGGAAAATTATCAAAGAAAGCCAAGTCAAACCTTCCCAACCTTAAAATTTGCAACCCGTCACCAGAGTTGTCGATGGGAATTAAAACATTTGTTGAAGTTTGCAAGTCGATTGTATTGCTACAAATATCACGAACATTTTTTTTTAATTTGTTTTTATTCTAATATCCATTACTAGCTATACTATTTACAAAAAGTGCTGAAAGACTTCTCTTTAGGCCTCGACTGAAAACCATTATTCCATTGCACTCTTTCATTCATCTCTTTAAAAAAAATCACTTTATATCTTGAAACATCTATGACATAAAGAGAAAGTGCAACATTTGGAGAGAAAAACTCACCAAGTTGAAAATTATCAAAGAAAGCCAAGTCAAACCTTCCCAACCTTAAAATTTGCAACCCGTCACCAGAGTTGTCGATGGGAATTAAAACATTTGTTGAAGTTTGCAAGTCGATTGTATTGCTACAAATATCACGAACATTTTTTTTTAATTTGTTTTTATTCTAATATCCATTCTACTTTACATATTTCAGTATAAAGTTGTTTTGTATTGACAAGCAATTGCTTTTGACTTACAGATGTGATTTACTACAATATTGAAAATGGCTTGAGTGACGAAGGTGGACTTGGTGGAGTTGTTGAGGATTATGCCATTGCAATGGCGACATAATTGATGAAATCAATGGCAAAAGAATTCTTTAGTCCACTAGAGTCGTGTTAGAGTACCATGTTTAGAAGGCGCTTGCGACGGACGACGAAAAACAGCGATTAAATTTGCAAAATATGGCTGAAATTGTGTTTTAGTGGGGGTTAAGTGAAATGAAATATGTCGTATCGCAACAAAACATCGTTATTTTTTTGGAAATTTATAATAAATATATTAAAAGCATTTTTTTCATAATATGGCGAACATTTTTAGAAAATAGAAAAAATTAGACTTTTCCGGGTGAATCAGTAATTTTATGCCTAATTAGCAGTTGACCTGGAATGGTAAACATAATTTGCTTGTAAAATATAAAACTGATGATAATTTCACCCTCCAGTGACCACCCCTAAAAGCAACCATTCTGAACCATATAAGCAATTCAGAAAGACTGTAGCTTTGATAATTCAGGATTTAGAGCTATGGCGGTTATGACCGCCATGGTCATTTTACTCTAAAACAATTGAGATAACCTGTTTTGCATGAAATGCACACAAACTCCTTTACAGGGCCTTGACTAGTAAATATACCTGAGTTACACGGGCTGTTGATATCACAATTGTTTATCTCTTCACGCACTTGCAATAAATCACATCATTAGCAGGGGATGGGTTAACTTTGCAATTCCGGACTTGACTTGATATGTTCATATCAGAGAGATGTCGGTATTGGAGAGGTACATATTAAGACATGTTTACATTTTCAATTGCTGCTGCCATCTTCTTCTTTTGATATATGTGAACGAGTAGATAAGTTATGGATTTTTCTGATAACAGCACCGATTTCATGTATTGAAATGCAACGCTCAATACCCTACACACAACTAGTAGCGTAGTAAAATTCAAGATAAATGGTACGATAATTTATTCAGCTTTAGAGAGATTACATGTTCTGACGTTTTGGGTTCATTACGAGAGCTAAATCCCAACAAGGCTACAGGACCCGATATTATACCTCCTATTGCTTAACGAAAGATAGCAGAAGAAGTCTCTACTATGCTTAATGCTAGCCTCCTCCGCAAGCATATCTTATGTATTAATATTAGGCATTTATATTTCGCTTGGGTTAGCTGTGTCGGGGAAGGCGAGGAAAAAGTGGGAGAGATCAGCAATTTTTTTTCTCGCTCCCCGACAAAGCTAACCAAAGCCAATTATAAATGCCTAATATAAATACATAAGAGATGCCTGCGGAGGAGGCAAGCTTAATGCATTATACAATAAAGTAATCCGACATGGAGTGTGACCGTTGGACTGGAAACGGGATGAATGGATTTCAGTGCACAAAAAGGGCGATCGCCTTTCCAAAACCAATTAGAGCACCGGTTACCATACTGATAACCGTTGACAAAATTTTCCAGCATCTTCTTTGAAAGCAATTGAGTGAACTGACGGAAAAGATCTTTGACAACTTTAATTGGTAAAATACGGAAATATAGCCATGCCAAATTGCCATATTTTGTATTTCGCGCGGAAATTGAGTAACTAATTTAGTTACAAACTTCCAGCCGTAAGATTCCGGCTTTTCTCTATCCTTGTTTTAAAGATCCCGGCTTTTCTCATTCCCTGTTATAAAAATTTCGGCTCTTCCCATTCTTTGTTTTTAAGATTCCGGCTTTTCTCATTCCTTGATTTAAAGATTCCGGCTTTTCCCTTTCCTTGTTTTAAAGATTCTGGCTTTTCCTATTCCTTGTTTTATCGTCCCCCGTTCCCTTCCTCGATTCCCCGTAACTGGTTTTAAGGCTAGTTTCCACTCAGGAAAAATCTCCTTTGGATCGGAATGGACAGTAAAATTTCTTTTGTCGCTGAGTTCTCAGGCGGCGTTTATACAAAAGAAACTTTTCCGTCCCCTCCGATCCAAAGGAGAATTTTCCTGAGTGGAAACTAGCCTTTAAAGATAGCCCTTTTCCGCCCCTCCCTTGCATATGAACTAACCGCTAATTAAAAATTTTTGCGCTGTCACATGACCAGCCTTAACCAGGGTTTTCGCCGCAGCGTGGGTCGTGGAGCGTAGGAAGAATAGCCTGGCCTGCGAAGTTGGAATATGTCAATGTACACACACACCCGAATTACGAAAATTGCACTTGTCAGCAAATCGTCACAAAGGTTTAGTAAAATGTCACGTACCCTCAATATTCCATTATGAATAGGAAAGTTTACTTGAACGAGATCCGCATGTCTTCGGTTTTTGATACAAAAATCAATTCATATGAAGAAACATTGGCGTTGAATTAAAATCGTATCATCATGCACATGGGATAGAAACTTCGTCATAATTGTTAAGTCGTTTTTTGGCTTCACCGAAAAAATAAGCCTGGAAAAATTTCGCATAAAACGATAGACAAAAACATGATTATCTTTAATTTAATTTCAAGATCAAAGAACGTTTTTTGGATCAATATTTAAATATAAGTTACGCTTGTGTTCCTTACAACGGAAACAAGACCACGTGAATGAAACAGCTCACAAATTTTATAAATCTAGCAACATCTATTGTTTGCTTTACTTTAGTTTATTGAAAGGTTCCTGTTACTGTTTCAGGAAAGTAGCGGTAGTATATTTACTTTGTTTTAGGCAGAAAATGGTTGTTTATAACAATTGAGTCTCATCATAGGTAAGTGAAGTTTCCTTCTCTTACAACAACAATAGGGCCATTATGGGATACCAGATATGGATACTGCAAATACACAACTTTACAAAAGAAGGTAAGAGTTTCCAGCTTCCCGCCTGCTTCAGGGTAGCGCAGAAAGAAATAGGAATTTTTTCCCCTACCACGGTTAGAACCAATATTTTACAAATAACTTAGTGAAATGCCACTCTGACAACTTTATGATGGTCTGGGACTTTTATATTTGAACTGCCGTATGATCGTTTGCTGGTATCATGATTTCATTCTGCTGGGAAATACTCAATGAAAATGCCTCACTTTAGTCGTTGTCAAATTTGTATTTCAATTGACACATCTTGTTACAAACATACACATCAGGCCTCTGTGTTGGATGATGATGATATCATCGTCTTTGCATATTGCGATTCTAACTACAGAAGATATTTTGTCCTCGAGCAAATCTAATTTGTCTTCTGCTTTTACATTGTAATTCTCGTTCAATATCGTCAACAGGAATCCTTCACCAGTATGTTTTTAGCACGTAAACATTGTTATTGATATCAACAGAAAGGGCCATTAAAATATTGCCCGTAATTTCAGGTAATTCAATCCGTTTAATTTTTCCTTCCTCCTGGATAATCATGATTTTCTAATAAGGCGGAGTACGAGGGAAAGTAAGAACATCCCCTGACTTTTCACAGCATATGGAGAAGCTCTTTTTTTTCATGAAGGGTCTGTTCGTTTGGAGGATGAGGCAATTCCTCTTTTATAGAATTTCTTGCTGAATTTTCGTGCCAGCTTATTATTGGATGAAAACTGCGAGTGGGAAGTTCAATCGTTGGCATGCAGGCGGACACTTCAAATGAACATTTATTACTGAATTTGCAAACATATTGAAACAAAACATAGTTGATTAACATAACCGACAGACGTTCTCCACCCGTTGAGTTTTACTCAACAACGATTTGACTCCATCGTTCAAAGACACTGAGAATATCTCTTGAATCAGTTGAATGGCTTGTAAGCTATGCAGCTTCTTCCAAAACGATAAACATTCGGTGATTGCGGTCTCAGGACAATCGAGATGTTCCACTATTTTTGAAACTATTCGTAGCTTCGCTGCAAAAATTCGATCTTCGATACTAAATGCCTCATTCCAGAAAGCAGTGGTTGCTGCCTTGCGCGCTTCCTCGAATCTTTTTCTCGCAGTTTCTAACTCTCTGTCCGAGTTGATTTTAAGCTTTTTCCTGGCTGGAGGAAGCTCTATTGCTTGGTTTAAGATACCAGACAGAATAACGCTCGAAAGTTCACCTGGTTCGTCCTGAGTTTCGCTCTCTTTCTGCTCAAGATTTGATTTATCGAGAGAAACACTGGTAACTCTACTCCTTCTTCTAGAAAATTATAACTGGCGAGTGGAGTTGATCTAGAAAGGCCATCGATTTTAGACTTGATATCATTTAATTCGCGTACGACAATCTTACGAATTTCGCCGTCTTTCAGTTTGTCTGCCGTCGAGGCTATGACCTTATTCCATAATAAACCAAGTGTTGAACTGAGTATACTTGTCACAATTAAAGTCGTATCGCGTTTCTTATTAACTGTACCCAAAAATTAAGGCTTTATTAAAAGCATCTGCTAAAAGGTGAGGAGGCAAAACATCATTTAGAACCGAAGCTTCTTGAAGCGATACGGAAAGCGTGCGTCGTGGTTTGTCTAGAACGTCGTGGCCTTTAACCTCTGGCTTGGACCGATGGCAGAAATTTGGTGGAGGAGAATTCGAGATTTGTTGTGACACTTGAAGATAATCTTGTTTAGGTGCTGACGTAGATAAACCAGGTGATTCGTCATCTAACAGGGAAATAGTTGGAATGGATTCCTTGTTTTCTGCACTTCGAACTCCGGAGCGCAAGAGTACATCGTCGGTAGGAATGTAAGCCATGAATGCTGCGATGTGCATCTTTCGTTCGTCTGATGACATGCCTTTCCAATCGGCATATGTTTTACGAAACATGTGGTAAGCTGGTGCTAGGACGTAAGGACCGTCATCATATATGGCTTTGACAACATTGCTAAATAAACGGATACTGCATGCTTTCAAGGCATCTAGGCAGTCTGAAAGTGTCGCGTCTCGATGACTACGACCCTCTGAATGCACGTGGGCGGATATTTCATCTTTTGACAAGACGTTTTGCCACTCAATTGGATTTTGGCTGTACACTCCGTCAATGGAAGCTTGCTTTCGAACGTTTTTAATCATTTTGTCCCTCATTTGCTTCTCTTTATGAGTTTCAAAATAATCCACGAACTGACTCGCGGGACGATTGCTGGTGTGTTCCTTTTCTATTTTAAGCCATTTTGATTTCAGTTGCAATAGCTTACGGTTGTAAATATGAGTACTTTCGCTTCCGTATCTTCTTCTTTGCACGTGGCACCACCGAAAATATCACTCAGGATAATTTTTTTTTGGATTGAAGGAAAATTTAACGACTGCAATTTTTTATCTACATTTGCTTGGGCATGCTCTTTGCCCAAAAGGTAAATGGTCTTTCCACTCGTTTCCTTAAGAATCCCGCTAGAAAGTGCTTCGTCTTCATCGGTACCAAAAGCAAGGATGTTGGCAAGAGCCGGATTCCCTCTTTCCACTGCTTGCGAAAAATATGCGAAATCCTGCGCTGATTGATTTCGATGGATCAGAAATAGTCCTGGAAACCAGGGATTCCTTAAACTCTCTCTTCCAATTACTGACATCTGCTTGTAGGTCGTTTGTGTCACGAGATAATTTGCAATGTTTAATGTAGTGTCACAAGCCAAAGGCGTAGTAAACCTGGGATTTGCTGATGAATGCTTGATTCTTGTCAAGCAAATCTGGGTCCATTTCGTCAGCAGTGGGTCTTTGCTCAAGGAGTTTAAGGATAACTTCCTGAATTTGATCGATACTAGATCTGGTTTTTGTTTCCCCGTACAAATAACGGTAATTATACAGCTGCTTGGTATCCCGAATAGTGGTTGACTGTAATGGAGAATCAAGTTAATTCAGATACTTCGATTTTTCGTCTTCAATAACCCTTGGGGCACGAACATCTGTATGAACCGTTTCTTTCACTTCTTTGTTGAGAGAGTGCTCTCTTGAAATAAAGGATTTGGAGTGCGGACGTGTTGTATTTCCATGCGCTGTTGCGACTACGAGGACGGCATTCCCGGTGTTAAAATAGTAATGCATGATAATCGTGGAACATTTCAAAGTATATGACTTCAAATTCTTTACACGACTATAAGATTCATTATATTCTGCTATTAGCATAATAAATATGACATATCTTGTAAATTCCGTCTGATACATTTTCATCGTATTCTTATGCGCTGCTCTTTTTCTAACTACAGCGTACAAGAGCTCCTTGCCTACGATCTGCCGAACCCAATTTCGAGCATCGCGGACGTCGCAGGTACCACCAACGATAATGCCATTGTCGTCTTTGTTCACCGAAACCTCTGAACTGATAAAAAGTTCGCCTCTGTCCGTAACCTTAACTTCATAAAACCTAGTTTGCTATTTTTCTCATAGTACCCAAGTGTTTCATAAGTTTCGATATCAAACGGATGCTTTACTTTTGCAAGTTTTTGGCCGACAACGAAGGTTGAGGTTGTAGAAATGCTTGTTGGCTTGATTTCTGCCTTTCGGTCTGCAGGAATATCCTTTTTTAAACAGATCTGGAATATTTTTTTAATGTCAGGGCTGGAATGACTGTAAATTGGAAGCCTTTTATCACCCCTTTAATGGACAAGATTAGGCAAATCAATGTCAAATGAGTAAGACGTATTATCATTTTCACTGTTCTCATGAGTTGACTGATTCGGGATCACTGGAAAATGTGATAATTTTCTTCGCTGTTTCCTCTTTTTATTGTTGGAAAAAAGATTTCATCGTCCTCCGTGAGATCCACAGTTTAGTTCTCTCGCGCTTTTTTCTTCTTTTCGTCGTTTCCCGATAAATTAGTCTTTCTTTTGGACATCTAGAAAAGCGGGTCATTTTTGTTATGTAAGTGCTCCTGTTTCTGCTTTTTTCTAGTCAGATGCCTTAAAACAGTTACGCATGCAGTTAAATATTAGTTTTGGATTTTCATCTTGATTACTGATGATTGACATTCTTGCATGACCCTTACCATGACCAAATTAGTTAGTAGATAATAATACCTTGTCACTTGAAGTACACTAGCTCACCGGCTGATAATATTTTCATATTGTGTTCAACTCCATTCAATAATTGTTACGTATTATGCTAGCCTCATCGAGTAATTGTATAAAGTATTATAGGAAAAATTAAACCTTGAAATAACCTATTGGAATAAACTGTCCAAAATTAAAGGCGTGTGCATGTGAATCTAGAATTCTCCATTACAATTTACATAAACAACGTGTCATATATTAAGGTAATGTTTCGCGAATATTTCACTCAATTCAAAATAAAACATTTGCTAAAAAAGGATTTGGTGAGATCCTGAGGGGAATTCCCCTGTCTCCCGGTTCTCCCATTCCACTGTTCCCTGTTCCCCGGAAAAAGTCTTGTGCAGCCCTACTTCGATTACTGCTCGCCCCTGTGGGATACTTGTGGCCATCTGCTCAGAGATTTCAATTTAGTTGCAAAGAGTTCAGTTTCGTGCAGCGAGGGTTTTAACAGTGCAAATTATGAACCTCTTGAAACTTGACGGTCTGGTGCTAAGTCAGTATTAATGTACAAGATACTTAATAACCATACTGCGCCCGCTCTTCGGGAGTCTTTCGTGAGAAGAGAAATAGGATCCCAAGGCCGAATCGAGAATACCTTAAAAAAGTTTCAAATATAGCCGCGCTATGCTTTGGAATCGGCTCACAAACGAAGCAAAATCAGCTGAGTCGCTCGTTAGTTTAAATCAATTGTTGTTGCACACTGAAATGCGTCCTAGTTACCTGTGTGTGAAACCTATACTGTATTCTTATTACTGTCTTAATAATTAAACACGCCCCTCGTGGAAACCAGCCTAGAGTTGATGGGGCTGGCATGTTTCTTGCGATTTCCACGTTTTCATGCGATTTCCACTTCTGTTCGTGAGCTTTCGTTCGTGTTCATAATTTTTTGATTCCTGTTCACTCGTGTTCGTGATCTTTGGTTCGTGTTCATGATTTTTTGACTCGTGTTCATTCGTGTTCATAATTTTTTTATTCGTGTTCACTCGTGTTCGTGATCTTTGGTTCGTGTTCATGATTTTTTGACCCGTGTTCACTCGTGTTCATTCGTGTTGATGATTTTTTAACTGGTGTTCACAAGCGTTCATATTTCTTGAGTCGTATTCTGACTCGTGTCCACTGGTGTTCATTCGTGTTCACTCGCGTTCTGACTCGTGTGTTGTTTTTGAACAGATCATGGCAAGAATCGAACCTACGCTTTTGCGATGCCGGTGAAATGCCCTTGCCATTGAGAACGTATATTTGACTCATTTTTCCATCCACTGTTCCTGGCTTGAATTTGAAGTGTGTATAATACCACTCGAAATTAAGACCTTTTAACCTATTTGATTCTTGATAATACAATCGCGTTCTTCCAACAGCTCCGTTTTAACCGTGTACTTAAGGGTAGACGGCTTGGTAAAGGAGACAATAAAACCTGACACGAGTGGGTCATTTTGGTATGACCAAAGATGGTTCAGGATATTTAGAACATATCATCGTCGTCGTCATCATCATCTCTGCCTTTGTTTTCCTTCACATGTTCACATCGTTTAAAAACTTCTTAATAAGAAACTTTCTCTTATCAACGGCACCTTCTATTGCTTCTTCTTGGTCAAAATCATCATTTGTAATAAACATATTTTCTTATGTACCGGATCTTTCTTCAGTTGTCTCATCCACAAATGGCGCTTTAAATAGATATTTTCTAATTCTTCCTGGAGTCTAGCATGGCATTGAAGTAAGCTTTCTTTTTAGCATAGTGCTCATCAAAACCACTGTTTATAAGGCTTTCTTTCATTTCCTCGAATACTGTGTTACTTCTATGTTATGCTTCTTCTATTAACGACATCCAGGGATCCAATTCTTCTTCACATTCTGAGTCCGTTGTCGTCGAACTTCCAGATTGCTGAGTGGAAGTGGTCGAGACATCATCTTGGAAATCACTTTCTTGACTGTCCGAGTCTGTTTGAGACATGTTTCTTTCTTGTTCTCGTAGTAGGCAATTCTCCCGTTCGGGTCTGCGCTGATTGTACCTGCGGCTGAAATATCTTCTGCAAAATTGGCAGCTCATCCCCTTAGCACTAGAAGTGTGTAAATGCCTTGTTATCGAGCAGCAACGCAGTTTTATGAGCAGATGTCTGCTCATGTGTAGTTATGAGGATGTGCTAATCTGCTCAACGGTACTTTTTCCTAGTCCAGTACATTCACACAAACTAAAATGTTAGCAATCCCTTATGTACTTTCTTCGTTTCCCCCTAGATAGAGGTTGTTCGTTTGCAGTGCTTAGGTAAACATTAAAGTTTCTCTCCATCTCTTCTTGATAATAAATTTCTCTCCATCGCGCTCTAATAAATTTTCAAGACACTCCTCCATATCGAATTCCTTTGGTTCTTTACTCTGTCGAGGTACACATATTCCTTTCTTACTCCACTTTAACCATCTTTGCGTTCCTCTGTGCCCATATCGTGTACTTGGTCGAGATGAATTGCTAACCTTGCTAAATTTGTACTACCACAGCTAAACACAGGACAGCTCCTACGAGTGCGACGCATATTTAGATGATTGCTCAACAAATTCCTAATAATAATTGGCTCATTTTTTTCGTAAGTCAGGTATTTTATTAGGCCCGTTTGGGCCCTATATGGCCTTATATGGCACTATTAGGCCCGATGGCCCGATTGCTGCATGACTAGGCGTCCTAACCCGGACAAGTCCGGGCTTTTCAATGCAAACTCTTGCTTACGGAAGAAAAAGTCAAACGATCTAAACAAGAAAACAGTGTAGTGCCCGGACAATATGTTTAAAATATTTGTAAAATTGTTCTACTTAATTACATTGTTACAAGCGTTAATACGTGTCTTAATTTATGCTTCAAGCATCGCGTTGTCCATAACACCAATATATATTTCGATTCGCTCTAAAAATGCACACATTTTCGCATTCGCCACACCCCCCTTTTTCCTCCCTTTGAGGAGTTTGGGCCTGAAATATCTCATTGAGCGGATGAGCATCTGCTCATGAGCATTTATGAGCATGTGCTCATAGGCCCGTTTGGGACTTATATGGCCTTATATGACCCTATTAGGCACGATGGCCCGATTGCTGACTGCATGGGCATCTTAACACCCGAATATGGACAAATATTCGATTAAACATTGGGGAATAAATGTTCCCTTAGAACATTCCTCTGCAACACTGCAAATCTATACGTCGTATACGTACACATTTTTTATTATTTGTATACGAATACAACGCCCATACGATATGTGACCTTCCACGGGAAAACGTACGTTAACGATATTTCGTTGAAACGGCAAAACGAACGGATAACGAACGGGTAGTGAATGATCTGTAATAACGTTTCAACGAACCCAGAAAACGTTTTGACGAATTCAGCTAAAAATGTGAACGTTTAAAGTCGAGAATACGAACGGATAAATAAACGTTCAATCTGAAGCCGTTTGAACGATTTATGTTTATGAACGGTTTTAACGAATTTGTCTGAACGCCCGTTGCGCGTATAATTGACGCAAGATATTATTGACTAATTTATCTAATTAAAAGAATAGGAAATATTTTCAAACAAGTAACATGTGTTGTTCCAAGTATGTGTGTACATAAATAGCTATACCTTCATTTGAATGTTTAACTAAAATTATTAGCTATACTACCTAAATCCCATTATTTTATACTTTATATACATATATACATTCGCGTTTTGCATCAAAATTCGGGTTAATCGTTAGAAAGCCTTCAGTTATTAGTATATATTATCATCGTTATTCAAATTAATGCATCATCTGCAACTATACCCATCAAAATATTCAGCGCGTGTTCATTTGCAACATCGTTACAGGTTTTGTAAATTTTTCCACGAACAAACTCTATGTATGAGTGGTTAAAGACATATAAACAAAGACATACAGGCGATACAGCATGCATCCGTTTTATTAACACGGCTGTAAACCGACAGTAAACAAAAATTGCCGTCTCAGTTTGGTTGAGTTTCAGCTACTGGATACATACTTTATGTTAAACTAAACACAAGAGATTCCATTGTACACTTTTGTTTATACTCTTTGACGCCAAACGATTAAATTAATTAGCGCAAGGATCAAGTTGTTTACAGATGATAACCAAACATTAATACAGAATATCGCATACGCAAAGTTCGTTTGTATGCGAACCAGCGTAGTAACGTGTGCTTGCATGCTGTCAAAACTTATTTGGTATAAATACTACATTAAATATCCACACCATTTATACACATGAAATCCACATTTCAATTTCAGCAATGCATTGCGCGGTAATAAAATATTTAAAATATAGGCTTGGATATTTACCTAGTGCACACAATATGTTCCGTTCAGCAACACCAGTAGCCTAGCTTTAGCCGCGGTCAAGCTTGTCGCGGAATGTCGCCTATACACAGTACTGTCAGTAGCAAGTCACTAGCAACTAAGGGCATCATTACCTTAAGAATATTTTAAAATTTGACAATAATCTATTTTGTCGATTGCATGCACCATCGCTATATTTTCTTCGCAAAGCTAAAGCTGCAATGTCGCTATTTCTGCCGCCATATTTTTTTCATATTAGTTACATATTTTGTGACCATACGATCACATATGCATGTGTTATGATTTCTAACCAGTATAACAAGTCGCTAATTAATACTTGTGATCTAACTAAATTATTGGTGGTCACTATATTCATTCTCCCCATATATTCGACCATCTACATAGTTAACTGTGTAAAAATGCCTAAGCTAACTGCATGAGCCTAACAATAGTGACCTAAAGAAATAGAACGCATAAATTAGTGGGATAATTTTCGAAATCTTCATTTCAAACGACCGCGGCAATCCGCAATCCTAAAGGTCCGAAAATCCGCCCTGCAAAGCAACTTAATACTCAACCCCGGCAGCAAGACAAAAGTGCACATTATTTTTACTAAAGCATATAGCAATAGCACACGGCCCATATAGAAACCGAGTTTTTAAATCACAAAGAGTGCAAATAATTTTTTTCTGCAAAGCTTATAGCAATGCTGCCGCCCATATAGAAACGACAATGCCAAATGCATGCACAGGGGAGTTTATACTCACCATTTTAAGAAACACCCGATCCTTAACATCTTCGAGACATCTACTTGTGACACAATTTGTGCCTCCTGCTTACAATAAAATTAACTAATCAAGATTTCCCCAGACAGATGATTAAGGCATGCATCAAAGCATCAATCATTTTGTCTTGCGAAAACTTTTTATATCATATAATTATATATATATTTCAAGGTAGCATCTACCCACATATTTTTTGACAAATGTCAGAAAAGTTTGCAAACAATTGTTGTTTCAATGTGAGTAAATGCATCCTATTAAATTGTAACCACTAAGCTAACAACTACTCTAACCTCAGCCAAGCCATTTTAAAGGTCTGGCAACCTTTCATGTCATGTTTATTCGGAATGATTGGATGATCGTGGCCCAACTCGATTCCACCGGCCATGGCAAGTAATCTAAAGGATTATATTGCAGTGCGCATTTATATCCGACTCCATTTTACTCGCGTTAGCATATATACATAAAATGCAATTGAGAACGTCTTGTTATACAATTGCATGATCATCTATATGAAATCTTACTTCGAATGCGTGTCATATTTCGATATATGCATGGATCAATAGAGAGCTACAGTTTAGCCAGCAAACACACTCAAGGAAAAAAAACTTTAAATCGAGCCAACCGTAATACGAATTCTGTTGATGATTTCATCGATAAGCCTGATTTCAATGCTGGGAGGGAAATAATTGCAAGCGCGCCTAATAAAGTATGCCCAGTCATGACTTGCCTTATATAATAGCTAATGTTTCGTATAGTCTCATACCTTTATATGCAGGGGTAAAACGCCTTGACTTCTCCATATAGATGTTAATATCCAGCAAATATTTGGTTTAGTCTTCGCGAAATTACTGGTAAAGATCTTTACCCGCGCGCTCATATACGCATAAACAGTTGATAGGCGCCATTTCAAATTTGTTCATTTTGCCGCTCTAGCTGGCAGGCTTCAAGGTGCAATGACCATGCATAATTGCAATTTAATATCCGGAATGTAATTGCCTAATAAAGGAGCCCAAATCAAAATTAGTGAATATTTTCCTGTTGCCCAAGCAGCTGATATGTTGTCCAAGCAAGATAAATTCTAATGTTCGTTTTCTGATGAAGTATGGCGAAATATATATAAGCGAAATATCCGAAAGGTCAAACTTAAATGTTTGTACACGTTAGCTTGGCAACTTGCCCTTGGGCTTGGGCCAGTTGTGCGCAAGGCTGCACGCACTTGGTTAAAACATAGCGCTAAACTCAATCTCACAAAACACGGAATTTGTAGACGGCGTCTTTGATGGTTTATGCTAGTTTAATATCAACAAAACTTAAATGGTATAATATAGATCATAATTTCTGTTTTGTTATATTTTTCACACGGGCCACAGCTCTAATTATGTTGACCAGATGATATTTTGTGCATTATCAAAGCCTATAGGCTAAATTTCCCTGAGCAATATTATGATGTTCATTGTACGACACTCTTGTTTTTTTATTGTAATAAACAATGTCACACAATGAACATCATTGATATAGCTTCATTACTTTCATACAGTCTCTATGATTTGTACGATTTGAGACTTTTCCGCGTTCCACGTTTCCGATTCGAGGAGCTAGTCGAGAGAAATCAAATCACAACCAAAATATAGCTACATGCATGGGGAGTGAATTGTGCTGAAATGTGCATATATATATCAACATATATGAAGTAATTTTTTTGTGAATTAAGAGTCTAAATAAACATTTACAATGCATGAGTTATATTTATGCCATAAGTTATATTTATGCCAATTGATACCTTTCAACATGCCAGCAACAATCGAGCCAGATGGCTTAGATCTGGTGAGACAAATATACCCTTTTAAGGAAATAAGACAATTTTGCAAGCGGGGCACTGCTCCAGTTTTAGACTAGATGCAGCGTCATATTTAAATTGCTTGGATATTCATGCAGTGGCATAACGAACAGAGGATGGGGTCTTGAGATATACTTGGTACTGCCGGGTCCCTTAATTCGCTGTTTGTCATTGATCACGTTTTGCTCATATACTATGATGTTTCGTTATCTATTCTGGCCCCCAATAACTGGGGAACCTTATTTTAGTTCTCGTCCTAACCCTACCGAACGCGCGTTAGGTCACTGTATTTATGTCTTCAAATATTAGCTAGGGTATTTCAATTGTTGTATATAATTTGCATGTCAGACTGCATTAAAGACAACGAGCTGAAATGCTGAACCGCATTCTCGTCCTAGGATGCGGTCCTTTATTTTGAATACATTTTAATCAGTAGCTGCTTCGGACGGAGGCCCTGCTATCAGATTATCAGATGTAAATAAATTAGCTTAAATTTATCGCACTTTGTAAATAAATTTACAAGTGCGATAATATGTAACACGCAAAATCCCTCAATTTACTGATTTTAAAATCTGGTTTTGTCTGTTTACATACATTACAGACTTCCGACAATTATGCAACTTAATTAGCACCTTGCCAAGGCATATTATGGCTCGTAATGCTGTAATATATGGCTTGCGACGTTGTTTGTGCGCGCGGTGAACTTTGGCTTTATGGAAGCTACAGAAGTATATTAAAACACAAATTCTAACCATTCAGTGCATTACCGAAGCACAAAAACGATAAATTTTTAAAAGAAAGCTTATAACGTGAAATTTGTCGCTAATGAAATAAGAGCACGCTAAGCATAAACCAGAACATGAAGCGCAAAAAAGCATTCGATTAGGCTAAAATGATATAACCCTACTATTTCCTTTACAAGCCTTCTACTAAGGAACTGAATACATTTCTGGGAGTATTTCTGTGTAACACATTCTGCGCTTCTTCTCTAAAGTTGTAACATTGCAAATGTTTAATCGAATGTTGAACCAAATCCAATGCGATTGAACGAAATTCCGGCAAACGTTTCAACGAACGGTAAATCAAACCGTTGAACGCTTTTGGACCAATTTTCGAACGATTTTTCCTAAGCGTTCGAACGGGCAATTTCGAACGATGAACGATCTCGAAAATCGTTTCAACGAACGCTTGAAGCGTTTGAACGGCAAACGAACGGATAACGAACGATATTTTTGAACGAACGAAATAGCGTAAACGTATGTTTTCCCGTGGAAGGTCACATATGTTAATGTAGTCTTTACATATGTGATGTCAACAGTTATTTAACACAAATGTTCGCCTATACTCGCGCGATTCTTTGACGTTCATATGGTAACCGTATTTCTTGTTTCGCATAGGTGGCTTGTTTGAGTAAAAACGAGCTAGTACACTGGCTAGTACACTGTTGGCTTGTTCTCCCTGGATTTCCTGTTTTACTTGCTCTCATAGATATTTAATGGAATATTTTTCCATAATCGCGGGTTAGGACGCGCAGTCAGCAATCGGCCATCGGGCCTAATAGTGCCATATAAGGCCACATAGGGCCCAAACGGGCCTATGAGCATATGCTCATAAATGTTCATGAAAAGATGCTCATCTGCTCAATGAGATATTTCAGGCCCAAGCTCCTCAAAGGGAGGAAAAGGGGGTATGGCGAATGCAAAAATGTATGCATTTTTAGAGGGAAATATATATTGGTGTTATGGACAACGCGATGCTTGGAGCATAAATTAAGACACGGATTAACGCTTGTAACAATATAATAAAGTAGAACAATTTTACAAATATTTTAAACATATTGTCCGGGCACTACACTGTTTTCTTGTTTAGATCGTTTGACTTTGTCTTCCTTAAGCAAGAGTTTGCGTTGACAAGCCCGGACTTTTCCGGGGCTAATACGGGGCTAATAAAATACCTGACCCACGAAAAAATGAGCCAATTATTATTAGGAATTTGTTGAGCAATCATCTTAATATGCGTCGCACGCGTAGGAACTGTCCTGTATTTGGCTGTGGTAGTATAAATTTAGCAAGGTTAGCAAATCATCTCGACCAAGTACACGGTATGAGCACAGAGGAACACTGCGCACTGCGCAAAAGGTGAAGTCCGCCATGTTTTTTGCTTCGAAAAGATGGCGGCGAAGTTACCGAAAAATGACGAACCAGTCCTCCAGGAATTATAATATAGCTCAGTGTTTTGCACCCAAAGTTCTTACTGCAGATATATGTGGGAACATCAAGGTCAACAAGTCCCACAGTTAGTTGAAGTAGAGTAGTACATGAACTGAAATACGTCTCCAATATTACTCCTATAGCTTCGACGATGTCCGGAATGCACTATCACTGTAACCTATGCATTAACTTTACATGTCAAACTCTTCGCTCGTTGATCAATCATCTCGGTCGGGTTCACAAGAGTGATCGGGATTTCCATGCGCTATGTGGCATTAATGAATGTCCACGTACGTACACGAACTATTTCTCTCTGCGAAACCATTTTGTCAACAAGCATAGTCAAGTACTTCAAGCAGAGGAAGTTGTTGAACGAGATCCACGTGCCAACAACGAGGGAGATGAACTTGACGTTTATAATGGTAAAAACGATGACGATGATTTTTTCGTCTTTGTTTGCGAGGTCGAGAGTAATCAACGATCAAATGTATTGGGCTTAATCAAAGTCAAAGAGGAAGGCAAGGTACCCCAAACGATTGTCAATTCGATGGTGCAACATACCACCCAGATTGTCGAGAACAGCGTCGATGCACTTCAG
>NW_021163459.1:0-57948 GCF_004324835.1 Dendronephthya gigantea
TATTTTCAGGCTTTGGGACATGGTCCGTGATTCTAACAGGGATAGCTTCCTGATGATTTGCAGGATGATAGTGATTGTATAGTGTGGCGGTGGTGTTTGCGAAGTAGGTATTATAGCAAATATTTCTATAGGTCATATGGAACAACCAACCTTTCTGTAGATTCAACTGCCCAAGCATTGAACTATGCTCCTCAGGATTATTAGCGGGTCGAAACGTGTTCATCAAACGTAACTGCTTTCGATGTTGAGACATCTCATCCGACTGATTATTATCAAAAGATTGAGGACCAGGATTAGGCGAAACATCCACACACATTGTTAGATCCTGCTTGAAGGCTTCGTACACAGGACTAGACTAACAAATCCATGTTTCGTTTCTTTAGCAATCGCAAATGAGACTTTGTATTTAGATTCTAGTGGCTAAGACAATTGTCTCCCAAGTGGTAAATCGATGGTTCGAATCCTGACATGACCTTCTTCATTATGAATTTCTTGAAAAGAATAAAGTAAACTAAATAACCATGGCCATTCAGCAGAAGACCTTGCAGTCTAATGGCTAATACAACTGTCTTTTAAGTGGTAAATCGATGTTTCGAATCCTGCCAAAACCATTTTTTATTATGAACTTCGTAAAAGGGTAAAGTAAACTAAATTACCATGGCCATCAAGTACAAGACCTTGTGGTCTAGTGGCGAAGACGATGGTCTCCCAAGTGTTAAATCAATGGCTCGAATCCTACCATAACCGTTTTCATTATGGACTTCGTGAAAAGGATATATAAATTAAATAACCATAACCGTTCAGCACAAGAACTTGCAGTCTAGTGCCGAAGACAATCGTCTCCCAAATAGTAAATCGATGGTTAGAATCCTGCCATGACCTTTTTCATTATGAACTTCGTGAAAAGAATAAAGTAAGTTAAATAACCATGACCGTTCAGCACAAGACCTTGCAGTCTAATGGTTAAGACAACTGTCTCTTAAGTGGTAAATCGATAATTCGAATCCTTTATTATGAACTTCGTGAAAGGATAAAGTAGACTGAATAACTAGGGTCATCCAGCACAAGACCTTGCGGTCTAGTGGCGAAGACGATGGTCTCCCAAGTGTTAAATCGATGGTTCGAATCCTACCATAACCGTTTTCATTATGAACTTCGTAAAAGGATAAAGTAAACTAAATAACCATGGCCATCCAGCACAAGATCTTGCGTCTAGTGGCGAGGACAATGGTCTCATAAGTGGTAAATCGATGGTTCGAATCCTACCATAACCATTTTTTATTATGAGCTTCGTGAAAGGATAAAGTAAATTAAAATAACCATAACCGTTCAGCACAAGATCTGGTGGTCTAGTGGCGAAAACAATGGTCTCCCAAGTGTTAAATCGATGGTTCGAACCCTAACCTTAACCTTTTCTCATTATGAACTTCGTGAAAACTATAAAGTAGATCAAATAAACATAGCCGTTCCCCCGAAGAACTTGTGGTCTAGTGGCTAAGAAAATTTCCCCCCAAGTATTAAATCGATGTTTCGGATCCTGCCAAAACTATTTTTTATTATGAACTTCGTGAAAGGATAAAGTAGACTAAATAACCAGGGTCATCCAGCACAAGACCTTGCGGTCTAGTGGCGAAGACGATGGTCTCCCAAGTGTTAAATCGATGGTTCGAATCCTACCATAACCGTTTTCATTATGAACTTCGTAAAAGGATAAAGTAAACTAAATAACCATGGCCATCCAGCACAAGATCTTGCATCTAGTGGCGAGGACATGGTCTCATAAGTGGTAAATCGATGGTTCGAATCCTACCATAACCGTTTTTCATTATGAACTTCGTAAGAACGGTAAAATAGATCAAATAAACATAGCCGTTCACCCGAAGAACTTGTGGTCTTGTGGCAAAGACAATTTTCTCCCAAGTGTTAAATCGATGTTTCGAATCCCGCCAAAACTATTTTTTATTATGAACTTCGTGAAAGGATAAAGTAGACTAAATAACCAGGGTCATCCAGCACAAGACCTTGCGGTCTAGTGGCGAAGACGATGGTCTCCCAAGTGTTAAATCGATGGTTCGAATCCGACCATAACCGTTTTTATTATGAACTTCGTAAAAGGATAAAGTAAACTATATAACCATGGCCATCCAGCACAAGATCTTGCGTCTATTGGCGAGGACAATGGTCTCATAAGTGGTAAATCGATAGTTCGAATCCTACCATAACCGTTTTTCATTATGAACTTCGTAAGAACGGTAAAATAGATCAAATAAACATAGCCGTTCACCGAAGAACTTGGTGGTCTTGTGGCAAAGACAATTTTCTACAAAGTGTTAAATCGATGTTTCGAATCCTGCCAAAACTATTTTTTATTATGAACTTCGTGAAAGGATAAAGTAGACTAAATAACCAGGGTCATCCAGCACAAGACCTTGCGGTCTAGTGGCGAAGACGATGGTCTCCCAAGTGTTAAATCGATGGTTCGAATCTTACCATAACCGTTTTTCATTATGAACTTCGTGAAAAGGATAAAGGAGGTTAAATAACAATAACCGTTCAGCACAAGATCTGGTGGTCTAGTGGCGAAAACAATGGTCTCCCAAGTGTTAAATCGATGGTTCGAACCCTACCTTAACTTTTCTCATTATGAACTTCGTGAAAACGATAAAGTAGATCAAATAAACATAGCCGTTCCCCCGAAGAACTTGTGGTCTAGTGGCTAAGAAAATTTTCCCCCAAGTGTTAAATCGATGTTCGGACCCTGCCAAAACCATCTTTTATTATGAACTTCGTGAAAGGATAAAGTAAACTAAATAACCATGGTCATCCAGCACAAGACCTTGCGGTCTAGAGGCGAAGATGATGGTCTCCAAGTCTTAAATCGATGGTTCGAATCCTACCATAACCGTTTTCATTATGAACTTCGTTAAAAGGATAAAGTAAATTAAATAACCATAACCGTTCAGCACAAGATCTTGCTGTCTAGTGGCGAGGGCGATGGTCTCCCAAGTGGTAAAACGATGGTTCGAATCCTTCCATAACCGTTTTTCATTATGAACTTCGTGGAAAGGGTAAAGTAAACTAAATAACCATGGTCATCCAGCACAAGACCTTGCGGTCTAGTGGCGAAGACGATGGTCTCCCAAGTGTTAAATCGATGGTTCGAATCGTACCATAACCGTTTTCATTATGAACTTCGTAAAACGAGAAAGTAAACTAAATAATTATGGCCATCCAGCACAAGACCTTGTAGTCGAGTGGCGAGGAGGATGGTCTCCAAGTGGTAAATCGATTGTTCGAATCCTACCATAACGTTTTTATTATGAAATTCGTGAAAGGAAGAAAGTAAATTAAATAACCATGGCTGTTTAGTACAAGATCTTGCATTCGAGTGGCTAAGTCAATTGTCTCCCAAGTGTTAAATCGATGATTCGAATCCTACCATAACCTTTTTTCATTATGAACTTCGTGAAAAGGATAAAGCAAATTAAATAACCATAACCGCTCAGCAAAAGATCTTGCAGCCTACTGGCGAAGACAATCGTCTCCCAAGTAGTAAATCGATGGTTAGAATCCTGACATGACTTTTTCATTATGAACTTCGTGAAAAGAATAAAGTAAATTAAATAACCATCGCCGTTCAGCACAAGACCTTGCAGTCTAATGGCTAATACAACTGTCTTTTAAGTGGTAAATCGATGTTTCGAATCCTGCCAAAACCATTTTTTATTATGAACTTCGTAAAAGGGTAAAAGTAAACTAAATTACCATGGCCGTCAAGTACAAGACCTTGTGGTCTAGTGGCGAAGACGATGGTCTCCCAAGTGTTAAATCAATGGCTCGAATCCTACCATAACCGTTTTCATTATGGACTTCGTGAAAAGGATATATAAATTAAATAACCATAACCGTTCAGCACAAGAACTTGCAGTCTAGTGCCGAAGACAATCGTCTCCCAAATAGTAAATCGATGGTTAGAATCCTGCCATGACCTTTTTCATTATGAACTTCGTGAAAAGAATAAAGTAAGTTAAATAACCATGACCGTTCAGCACAAGACCTTGCAGTCTAATGGTTAAGACAACTGTCTCTTAAGTGGTAAATCGATAATTCGAATCCTTTATTATGAACTTCGTGAAAGGATAAAGTAGACTGAATAACTAGGGTCATCCAGCACAAGACCTTGCGGTCTAGTGGCGAAGACGATGGTCTCCCAAGTGTTAAATCGATGGTTCGAATCCTACCATAACCGTTTTCATTATGAACTTCGTAAAAGGATAAGTGAACTAAAAAACCATGGCCATCCAGCACAAGATCTTGCGTCTAGTGGCGAGGACCATGGTCTCATAAGTGGTAAATCGATGTTTCGAATCCTACCATAACCGTTTTTCATTATGAACTTCGTAAGAACGGTAAAATAGATCAAATAAACATAGCCGTTCACCCGAAGAACTTGTGGTCTTGTGGCAAAGACAATTTTCTACAAAGTGTTAAATCGATGTTTCGAATCCTGCCAAAACTATTTTTTATTATGAACTTCGTGAAAGGATAAAGTAGACTAAATAACCAGGGTCATCCAGCACAAGACCTTGCGGTCTAGTGGCGAAGACGATGGTCTCCCAAGTGTTAAATCGATGGTTCGAATCTTACCATAACCGTTTTTCATTATGAACTTCGTGAAAAGGATAAAGGAGGTTAAATAACAATAACCGTTCAGCACAAGATCTGGTGGTCTAGTGGCGAAAACAATGGTCTTCCAAGTATTAAATCGATGGTTCGAACCCTACCTTAACTTTTTCTCATTATGAACTTCGTGAAAACGATAAAGTAGATCAAATAAACATAGCCGTTCCCCCGAAGAACTTGTGGTCTAGTGACTAAGAAAAATTCTCCCAAGTGGTAAATCGATGTTTCGGATCCTGCCAAAACAATTTTTTATTATGAACTTCGTGAAAGGATAAAGTAATCTAAATAACCATGGTCATCCAGCACAAGACCTTGCGGTCTAGAGGCGAAGATGATGGTCTCCCAAGTCTTAAATCGATGGTTCGAATCCTACCATAACCGTTTTCATTATGAACTTCGTTAAAAGGATAAAGTAAATTAAATAACCATAACCGTTCAGCACAAGATCTTGCTGTCTAGTGGCGAGGGCGATGGTCTCCTAAGTGGTAAATCGATGGTTCGAATCCTTCCATAACCGTTTTTCATTATGAACTTCGTGGAAAGGGTAAAGTAAACTAAATAACCATGGTCATCCAGCACAAGACCTTGCGGGATAGAGGCTAAGACGATGGTCTCCCAAGTGTTAAATCGATGGTTCGAATCGTACCATAACCGTTTTCATTATGAACTTCGTAAAAGGATAAAGTAAACTAAATAACCATGGCCATCCAGCACAAGATCTTGCAGTCTAGTGCCGAGGACAATGGTCTCAGAAGTGGTAAATCGATGGTTCGAATCCTACCATAACCATTTTTTATTATGAGCTTCGTGAAAGGATAAAGTAAACTAAATAACCATGGTCATCCAGCACAAAGACCTTGCGGTCTAGAGGCGAAGACGATGGTCTCCCAAGTGTTAAATCGATGGTTCGAATCCTACCTTAACCGTTTTCATTATGAACTTCGTTAAAGGATAAAATAAATTAAATGACCATTACCGTTCAGCACAAGATCTTGCGGTCTAGTGGCGAGGGAGATGGTCTCCTAAGTGGTAAATCGATGGTTCGAATCCTACCATAACCCTTTTTCATTATGAACTTCGTTAAAACAGTAAAGTAGATCAAATAAACATAGCCGTTCACCCAAAGAACTTGTGGTCAAGTGGCTAAGACAATTTTCTCCCAAGTGTTAAATCGATGTTTCGAATCCTGCCAAAACTATTTTTTTATGAACTTCAAGAAAGGTAGACTAAATAACCAGGGTCATTCAGCACAAGACCTTGCGGTCTAGTGGCGAAGACGATGGTCTCCCAAGTGTTAAATCGATGGGTCGAATCCTGCCAAAAGCTTTTTTTATTATGAACTTCGTAAAAGGATAAAGTAAACTAAATAACCATGGCCATCCAGCACAAGACCTTGTAGTCGAGTGGCGAGGAGGATGGTCTCCCAAGTGGTAAATCGATGGTGCGAATCCTACCATAACCGTTTTTCATTATGAACTTCGTGAAAAGGATAAAGTAAATTAAATAACCATAACCGTTCAGCACAAGACCTTGTGGTCTAGTGGCGAAAACAATGGTCTCCGAAGTGTTAAATCGATGGTTCGAATCCTACCATAACCGTTTTTTATTGTGAACTTTGTGAAAAGGATAAAGTAAATTAAATGACCATGGGCGTTCAGCTCCAGATCTTGTAGTCTATGTGATATATATTGAATATTTAATTAGGCTGTAAGGTATAAATATGCATGCGTAATTAGCACCGTTGTTGGCTTGCTGGATGATGCTGTAACATAGAATAAAACAGAGAATAAAACATTTTATGAAGACTAGATCAATCTGTATCAATCCGTATCAGAGACAAGGCATATACACTACAATTGGGCTCACTGAGGAGTAAGTCAGGGCTGTGGTGAATGCTACGGAGCCGAAAACAGCCTCTGAAGTTCGGAGTTTTCTTGGTCTGGTAAATTTCTGTAGTCTGTTCATTCCAGATTTAGCTATAACGGCTGAACCCCTGCGGAAGTTAACCAGGACAACTACACCTTTTGTTTGTGGAAATGAACAGAATAAGGTGTTTCAAGAGCTTAAGAATACGATGTCTACCGCTGATTCATTGGCTTTTTTTGAAAAGGATGCAGAAACGTCGATAATCTCAGATGCTAGTCCCGTTGGTCTTGGTGCAGTGCTTGTGCAAAAGCAACAAAATGTATTGAAGGTTGTGGCATATGCTAGTAGATGTCTTTCTGACATGGAAAGGCGGTATTCTCAGACGCAGAAAGAAACATTAAGTATAGTATGGGCTTGTGAGCGTTTTCATGTGTATTTGTTCGGGATTCACTTTGAGGTTTTGACAGACCATAAACCATTAGAAGTGATTTATTCCATGACGACCCGCACGGCCTGGAAAAAGCAACTTTTGCGGATTGAATCCGCAAAAGTCAGGAAATCAGAGCGCATTATCTCATTAAATATAATTGCAAAAACTGTCATCAATCCACTATTAGTTTCATTACTCGCAGTAGGTATTCGGTTGAAATTCTATTATTAACAAGTTATTAATTTAAAAATGCTCGCTGCGTGAAGCTATAAGGCAGTGCGGAATAAGTATCAACGCATATAGAAAGGGAGTCAAATATCTTACCCTGTCAAAGCAATTTTCTCAGTACTGCTTTCGCTATTACTAAAATCCTAGTCATTCCACTGTAACAGCCATACAATAAGGCCAATGTCTATATACAATAAAATCCGGTAGCTGCATGCGGGGGAACTTTTTTCCTTGCCACTTTTTCCTTAACAAGTTCTATTGATCACGTATAGGACAAAAAAATTTTTCGGGCCTTGTATAAAGTCGCTACCGCAAAATGTCTGTCTACATGAGACTGTAGTTTAGTGGACATCAGTAGCACCAGTACAGTAGCTGCTGTTTTAATTTAAAATTTTTTAGGCTCATTTGTATTAGTGGGAAAAGAAATTTGGAAGGTTGAGGTTTGGGGTTATGGTTAGGGCTAAGATCAGTGTAAGGAAAGGACAAGGGTCAGTTTCACAAACATAACTATTCCATTATTAAAACATTATTATAAAATATCACATTAAAATAACTGGTCTTTGATAGAGAAAACAACAAATAAGATCACTTACACTGTATTGCATCTGTCAGATTGCAATGATTTTGCAAATTGGTTCAGCATAAGACTTACAATGAGCATTAATTTATAAGGACAAGAATATGATGGCAAATATAATTATAGTATTAAATAAATTAGTACATGCACCCTGTGCGAAATTATATGTTACATTGACTTTATACATAAATGTTTGTCTTTGATCAGATATGCTGTGCAATAATTGTGATACGACTCTTAGTTTCAACTGATTAAGCAAAGATGACTACATCTTCTTAATCTGTCAGCAAAAGATGACTGCATCTTTCTGACACAAGAGTGTCCACTGAAAGAATTCTCACAATTTTTATACTGTACAACAGCAATATATTTTTTATGTCTTGAACAGTAGTTGATGGTAAAATTATAATATATATATTGGAGTTTTCTAGGTACTTTTTATTTAGATATAATTTGCTGTGTAATATAATCATCAGAAAACTTTCAGCTTCAACTGATTAAGCAAAGATGACTACATCTTTTTAATCTGTCAGCAAAAGATGACTGCATCTTTCTGACACAAGAGTGTCCACTAAAGGAATTCTCACAATTTCTATACTGTACAACAGCAATATATTTTTTATGTCTTGAACAGTAGTTGATGGTAAAATTATAATATATATATTGGAGTTTTCTAGGTACTTTTTATTTAGATATAATTTGCTGTGTAATAATCATCAGAAAACTTTCAGCTTCAACTGATTAAGCAAAGATGACTACATCTTCTTAATCTGTCAGCAAAAGATGACTGCATCTTTCTGACACAAGAGTGTCCACTAAAAGAATTCTCACAATTTCTATACTGTACAACAGCAATATATTTTTTATGTCTTGAACAGTACTTGATGGTAAAATTATAATATATATATTGGAGTTTTCAAGCTACTCTCATTTAGATATAACTTGCTGTGTAATAACCATCAGAAAACTTTTAGTTTCAACTGAATAAGCAAAGATGACTACATCTTCTTAATCTGTCAGCAAAAGATGACTGCATCTTTCTGACACAAGAGTGTCCACTGAAAGAATTCTCACAATTTTTATACTGTACAACAGCAATATATTTTTTATGTCTTGAATACTAAAATTATTTTATGGTATAATTTATTGTGAAATTAGAGTAAAAGTTTACCTCTCAATTAGTATTTATATATGCATTGTTAGTAAGGTAGAAAAATGCATTTAGTGATTATACATAATTGTTTACATACTCTCTGAAATAAACAATGGAGACATTTGTAAATCCTACCGGTGATGGTACAGAAACATCATTGATTTCCTCAATGTGGCGCTTTGTGGTGTTATTTCATTCGATTTAATGATAGCGCTAGAAGGCGCGCGCGGCATGTAATTTTGGCGGGAGATTGAACCGGTATGGATTTGTCTAGTTTATTTAGACATTCTCGAGCGCGAGCATAGAAGATTGATATGTCTTTCCATTCGAACGGACGTGGCTCTAGGTCGTTTTCTGTTGATGTTGTTTGATGGCTGTTTGCCTTCGCGGTCTCTGAAATCAGCGATATTAACCTTTAGTACTTCGCTGGAGAACAATCAGAATGTCGCGCTTCCTTCGTGCTTTCCACCAGATTTCGGATATCCAAAAAGCAAGTCATTGTACGCATACCAATTCTTGCTATAGTCTAAGCAATGCAAATATACTCGATAGTACATTTCGCAAGTTGAATTGACTAGTCGCGCTCAAGCGGCTCAACAACTTCGCGGTTTTAGTCAAAAATTGGCGCGCGTTTGCCTTTATAACTCCTAAATGCGGCGTTGACAATCGTGTTTAGCTATTAAGAATTAATAAATTATTAGCCAGATCGAGTATCAAATTACACTTGCGCGAAATAAAGAAGCAAGTTAATTCAATTTCTACATGTCAACCCTCAAACACCTACCAAACAGATGCCATGGGAACGAACACTTTTTGCCTTAATTTTTTCACACATTGTGCGGGTCCTCATGAAAACCCATAGGCCCTCTGCACGAGTCGAAAGGTGGGTTTTGAGATTGCAGAATTATGATTTTACTGTTAAGTATCTTCCGGGTCCAGAAAACATCGCGGACACGTTGTCTCGGAAACAGTTGTTGAAGAAATCGATCGAATCCAGCGGTCGTGACTGTGAAGTTTCGCGTCAAAACGGATAGCTATCGCCTAAACCAAGAAGGCAGTGTTGGCCTCCTAAACGTTTTGGTGATTATTTACTATATAAGTAATTCGTAGTACTTTATGATACCTTATAGTATAATATAATATATATATAATATATATATATATATATATATATATATATATATATATATATATATATATATATATATATATATATATATATATTTATATATATTATATATATATATATATTAATATAATATATATAATATATATTATATAATATATATATTATATATATAATATATTATATATATATTGAAGTTTTAGAAACAGTAGAATTAAGCGAACATTATCATGTATACAAAGTGCGAAAACCTATGGAAAAATCATTTAAAATCTGTTTCTAAAAAGTGTTTGCAACATTTCTTCCATAGCATGTTACTAGCCCTATTGGTGCCACTGGGTTATATGTAAATGTTAAATATGATACTGATTTAATGAATATTTAAACAGTAAACATATACTCTATAGATATGTAAATACATAATCTAGTACAATGTAATTAAAAAAAAAACTTATCTCCAATATTAAACATCACAACGAGTAAATCCTTTTGGCATAAATTTTAAGTTCCAAAAACAACTCATTTGTTCGTCGCCTACAGTGCGACCTGAAACATAAACGGGATATTCGCATGTGCCCAACCTTTAAACTCAAGGGCACAGCGAGAGTTTCTCTACACGGTATAGGAGGTAGAACAGTGAAGAAGATTCGCAAATTTGATTTAGGCGTAGTTTCTCGGTGTGCCCTAGATATTGTTATTCTGGAGATAGGCACGAACGATTTGTCCTCCTTAAGGCCCGAAACAGTCGGGTCACGCATTGACGACTTGGTTGCTTTATTGCTGGATCAATATCACGTAAAATTGGTATGCGCATGCATGATTTCCCCGCGAAAGAACAACCCTCTTTTTGAAAAGCAGCGTTTAATGCTGAACAATTATCTACAGGTAGTTTTAGAGAAGGTCCCGAGAGTGTTTTTATGGACACACCATGGCTTTATACGACCCTCCGTGACGCCATTTCTACCTGACGGGCTCCATTTTAATCGAATCGGGCAATATAAATTATACCGAAGTTATCGGGGGGCCATTCTTCAAGCAACTAAAATGTTATAAAATTATATTATATAATATATATATATATATATATTAATTAATATATATATATATATATAATATATATATAATATATATAATATATATATATATATATATATATATATATAACAAGCTGTCGTACATTACATTTACTTTATAATATAACCTTGACATTTGACAAACTTTACTCGTGATTACTTTTAAATACCGCTTTAGCGCCTTTATCTATTATATCTTTATCTTTTATCTATATGAGAGTTCTCACACTGTTTGTGAGTTTTGTTGGCCATATGATGAACGGTGCGGCGATCTTCTGATCTGCCATGTTCATCCTGCTGACGTTTGATTTTGTCTTTATCTCTCATCTATATGAGAGGTCTCACACTTTTTGTGAGTTTTTTGTTGGCCATAGGGTGAATGGTGCGGCGATCTTCGGATCTGCCATGTTCATCCTGCTGACGTTTGATTTTGTCTTTATCTCTCATCTGTATGAGAGTTCTCACACTTTTTGTGAGTTTTGTTGGCCATAGGGTGAACGGTGCGGCGATCTTAGGATCTGCCATGTTCATCCTGCTGACGTTTGATTTTCTAATCATTCTTTCACAAGTTCCAATTTTCAATTACGACAAATAACGGACGAATCCTCATTATTGAATGTTCGCCATTACGGGGGATAGTTTTATTTCTCGCACAACGACAAAATTTGGGTGCGGTTGCTTTACTATCTAAAAACTCATTACGCCATAAGTATCTATTTCTGCTTTTAAAGTTTTGTTTCTTAGAATGCCACCCGTACGTCGTTCTAAGCGTGTCGCCGCTCCATCAGCCGTTTTTGCGAGAGTCTGTTCAGAACCAACCAACAACATCTCGTCGAACTCGAAGTTCGTCCAATGCTGTATCTGTTGGTGCCGCCCCGTCAACGTCAACTGTGCCCGTGAGTCAAGTGACTTTGCCCTCTCTTTCGAGTGAGCTTATCTCAACGCTGGTGTCTTCGGTTACCGAGGCAGTCACGCAAAAGCTAGCTGGTTTCTTACCAACCTCTGCGTCTTCCACATCCACAATGGCGTCTGCCCCAACGGATTCTACCTCCGGAATCGAAATCTCAAACCAGGGTCCCAATGCAGATTCTCTGGTCAACGACGCGCTCACGTCCATACAAGAAAACCTTACAGGTCAGACCACTCCTTTTTCTCTTCAATGTTCAAGTGCCCCGTGTCCACGGGAATCATTCCACTCTGCCGCTTTGCCTCTTGATTCGCGGATTCCGGATAAAACAAAGCTTAAAATATGGAATGAGGAGTTTGTCGATATAAGTACTTTGTCAGCCCTTACAAAAATTTCACATAATCATTTCACATATGAAATATTTCATATATGAAACCTTATGTGGAATTGAAACACTTCATATATGAAAATTTCACATGTGAAATTGTTTCATATATGAAAATTTCACATGTGAAATTGTTTCATATATGAAAATTTCACATGTGAAATTGTTTCATATGTGAAATATTTCATATATGAAACCTTGTGTGGAATTGAAACACTTCATATATGAAAATTTCACATGTGAAATAGTTTCACATGTGAAATCATTTTATATATATGATTTTTACCCAAGAATATTTCATATATGAAATGATTTCAAAAATGAAATGTTTCACATATGAAATAGTCAGAAGATAATAAAATGGCTGCATGAGTGAATTTCAATGTATGGATTGAACATTTATTGGATTAAAACTTAAGAGGTTTTATACAATAAAAATCTAAATACAAAAGTTAATCATATTAAATACATACACATATTTACATACACAATTAAAATACACAATTAAAAAAACAATTTGGCTAACATTTAAAGAAGAACACTTATCAAGTTCAATTATTATTTTTCCTTTCCATGGCATTTTTTCATGATTTCATCCTTCATCTGTTTGCACATAGCATTCCTTTTCACTATCTTTGCTGTTCTGCCTTACACATTCTAATAAAAAGTAAATATATCAGTTTATTCAAATGCTCTTAGGTTATCTCACTTTCAAAATTATTATAAACTAATTTCATCATACAAGACTATTCCTAGCTACACAAATTTTTACCAGCTTTATCACAACTTTAGTATATAAAGTTTCTACGGCTAAGGAAAAATCATGCCTGTTGCTATTAATCATATTATAAATATAAAAAACGGATATACATACCTTTTATCATTTAGCCAGATCAAATTGTTTGTCTTCATTTCCCTTGCCAGCCGAAGTCTGATGATTCCTAGTGTGTTTCTAACTCAATGGCTGCCAACAGAATATTTGTCCATTTTTCTTCATTTTTGGCTTGGTTCACTTCAACCCAAGCAGGTGATGCGGGCATCAACTAAGAGCAAAAAAAAATAGTTGTGTTACTATTATACAATGTATTTGTATACTAGTTCTTACAGATTTTGTCAATATGTTATTAGCATTCATTCAATATGCCATGATGTGCAATGGACACAAGTCTATCTTTGAGAGACCAAAGTTCTTGTAAAGTTCAATTACCTGATCATGCAGCTATTAGGTCAATGTAAAAAAAAACAAATGAATGACCAATACATTATTCGCAGCATTATTTTGCAACAACTGCACTCTGGTCAGTTCATTGTGAACAAATCTTAATTTTCAGCTAATTGAAAACCACAAAATTTTAAAAATCTTATTCCACTGATTGTTATTCCTGGTGATTGATGACTGTAATGATTTTGAGTCAGCCTGAGTCTGACTCAGATAAGACATGGCTTTCCCATCAATAATTTCATGTGTAAAAAATAACATAAGTCATAAGGAACAATATAAATTCCTTCGTATTTTCATATTACTGTTATATGAAAAAGGATTAAGAGTAATCAATATAAATTGAACAAATTGCCCGTGATTTATCTGTGATTACCGTGATTTTATATAATGTGTATATAAGATCAAGTCAAGCTGATCAACACAAACAATAACATACCCGACAATTTCTTTAAAACCATTCTTTAATAGACCACATGAACACAGCTTAACCACAGCTTAACCACATATCCCATTGATATCTATATTTGGACTATTCCACACGGATATATATTAAATTTTTACGCTAAAACAAGTTTCCCAAACCATATTTACGACAGCCAGCAGAAAGTTTGAGACGTGATGTAATATGAGACGTTCTTCCGAAGCACGGTTCGTTTACGAGCAATGCCGACTAAGCCGATCGAGGACTCTTCGGGTAGCAATCGGGTCATCCTCGCTCCCAGGCGCTTTAAAAATAAATATAAGAACACTACAGGCTTTAGTGGGATTTGACCAGTAAAGACGTTTGACAGTCCAATTAAGAATTTTGAGATGCAACTGCATCACGAATTTTGAGATACAACTTGTGTTGCCCGCTTCTTGTATAAACGTCCCTGTAGCGACCAAGGCATTTCATAAACAGCTTTGCGCTCGAAAGTAATTTCCTAGGTAACCAAATTCCTTTTACATCAAAGCCCAGATGGGTAATATGTTAAAATACGCAAAAATGTTATGAAAATGAAAACTGATAATTTATGAACTTTTTACAATCTCACGTGTGAAAGAAATTTCATATTTATGAAATTTACTTTTCACATGTGAAGGTGAAATTTCATATGTATCAGCTTTTAATTATTCATATGTGAAACAAATTTCACATGTGAAGCTGGCATTTCATATATGAAATTTATTTTTCACATGTACAGGTGAAATTTAATGTCATGAATGGTGACCATTTAAATCATTTTATTACTAAAGAAGCCAAGATTTCATGTATGAATCGTTTTACTTATAGGAAAACGTAATATAAAAAAAATAAATAAATTCATATGTGACAGTAGCAATTCATATTATGAATTTTTTTTTCCAGACGTGAACGTAAAATTTCATATGATATTTAAAAAATTCATATGTGAAAAACCAAAATTTGACAAATGAAACAAAAATTTCATATGTGAAATTAGCACTTCATATATGAAAATTCACTTTTCACATGTAAAAACTAATAAACGTCATACACGGTATAAATTATTTGATTGGAGACGCCAAAATTTCATGCACGAATCGTTTTACATATAGGAAAACTTCATTAAAAATTAATTAAAATTCATATGTGAAAGTAGCAATTCATATTATGAAATTTATTTTTCACATGTGAACGTAAAATTTCATATGATAATTTCATATGTGAAACTAAAATTTCATATATGAAACAAAAATTTCATATGTGAAACCAAAATTTCATATGTGAAACCAAAATTTCATATGTGAAACTAGCATTTCATATATGAAATTTACTTTTCACATGTGAAAATGAACGTCATACACAATTTAAATTATTTCATTGGAGAAACCAAAAATTTCATGTATGAATTGTTTTTTTACACAGGAAAACTAATATTAAAAAAAAAAAAACAAAATTCATATATGAAAGTCACTTTTCTTATGTGAAAATCAAATTTCATATATGAAGTTTTTCATTTCATATATGAAAATGGTCATTTCATATATGAAACTTCTATTTCATATATGAAATGTTATGTGAAATTTTTGTAAGGGAGGTGGCCCAGACGCGGCCGCTAAATACGAGATTAGTGTACGTACCTCTGACAACGGTCAACCTGCTTCTCTTCTCCTTGAGCCGACTGCGAAATCCAAAAGGGTGAAAACTATTAGCGATTGGCTTCGTTCGTTTCATATTTTTGTTTCCATTTATACACAACGGTACCCCCATGAGTCCCCCGCGCTCATGAAATATTGTCAAATCATCCAGGATTTGGCCAATAGGGGTCATAATTGGTTTTACTACGATGAGAATTTTCGATTTTTGCGCCAAACACAGGCCACGCGGGTTCCCTGGGCGACTGTTCACTGGGAGTTATGGTTGAAATGTCAATATCCCACTACTTCTAAGCCGAACACGCAAGGCAGCAATCATACGCGCCACCCTTCAAAAGTGTCTGTTCCTCGGGGATATTGTTTTAAGTTTCATCGCGGAACGTTTTGTGCCGGTTGTGATTTCAAGCACATTTGTTTTAAATGCAACGGATCGCACCGTGCCGTGAATTGTAATTTTCGTGCCAACAACAGACCATCTCCCACTGATCGATCGCCTAGGCCTATTTCAACAACGTCCGTTGGCAACACCCGTAAAACTTCATAATTTACAAATATTGTTAGAAGGTTATAATCCAAGTATTGTTGATACACTAATTTCCGGATTTACTTCGGGTTTTCGCATTCATTTCTCTTGCACAGAACAGTCGTTTGAAGCAATAAATTTACGGTCTGCTCTTGACAAACCAGAAGCGGTTGACCAAAAATTAACGAAAGAGTTAGAGGCATCTCGCCTTGCTGGGCCATTTAATTATCCGCCTTTTCCAAATTTTCGTGTTTCGCCTTTGGGCCTCGTTCCTAAAAAACAACCGGGTAATTTTCGCATGATTCATCATTTATCGTTTCCAAAGGGAGCATCGGTTAATGATGGTATACCCGATTTCGAAACATCTGTGCGGTACGCTATCGTTGACGACGCTATTCAACTTATTAAAAAAGCGCGCCGGGGTTGTTTCCTGGCGAAAACAGATATAAAAAATGCTTTTCGAATCATTCCTATCAGCCCAGCGGATTATCACCTCTTAGGCATAAAATGGCGGAGTTTGTATTATTACGACCGGGCAATGCCAATGGGTTGCTCCAGTTCGTGTCGCACTTTTGAGATTTTTAGTACGGCTATCGAATGGATCGCTAGGGAAAGGCTTAACATCGGCAAACTCCTTCATTTGCTCGACGACTTCCTGTTTGTTGCACCGGAATTTTTCTGCTTGTAAAACAAACTTACAAGTATTCATTGCTCTTTGTGATTTCATTGGCGTGCCTATAGCACCGGGAAAAACCATGGGTCCCTCAACAACCTTAACGTTCGCTGGGATTGAATTAGATACAATACAATTCCAGGCCCGATTGCCGATGGATAAAATCGAGAAATGTGTTCAATCTATCGCACGCTTTTTAATTCGTAAAAAGGTTACACTCAAAGAACTTCAGTCCTAAATTGGATTACTTAATTTCGCATGTTCCGTCATTATGCGTCAGGTCGCACATTCCTGCGACGCTTAATTGATCTAACGCGTGGCATTTCACACCCTCATTTCTTTATTCGCTTAACGCAAAGTGTGAAACATGATCTTCGTGTCTGGCAAACGTTTCTGTCGAATTTCAACGGCAAATCATTCTTTTTGCACAACCATTGGCGTAATAACTCCCATTTGAATTTATATACTGACGCTTCGGGTAGTATTGGTTTTGGGGCCCTGTTTGGTTGCGACTGGTGCTATGGCGCATGGCCAACTGACTGGCGGAGTTACAATATTGCCGTTCTAGAGCTATATCTTATTGTCCTCAGCCTGTGTTTATGGGGATCAAAAATGCGCAATCATTGTATTTTGTTTCTCACGGATAATGAAGCTTTGGTGTCTGTTATTAATAAGCAAACATCAAAGGATTCTTATATCATGACACTCGTTCGCCGGATGGTTTTAGTTTGTTTAGAATACAATATTTTATTCAAAGCAAAGCATATACCGGGTAAACAAAATGTCCTAGCTGATTGTTTGTCTCGTTTACAGCTCCAAAAATTTTCACAATTGGCGCCGGCCGACATGCATCGAGCTCCAACGCCTATTCCCTTTCACCTGCTGCCGGAAAATTGGCGACTATAGTTTCTCAATTAGCTCAAAGTAGCTTGCAACCTTCTTCAGTGCCGACTTATAAACGGGCATGGGCACTTTTTACGCAATTTCATGTGGCAATTTTTAATGAGGATCGTTCACTTTGCCTTTGTCGCCCTCAGTCGTTGCGTTATTCATAGCGTACTTATTTGACCTCAAGTACGCCTCTTCAACAGTTAACACTTATGTATCTGCACTTGGTTATACTCATCGCATGTCCGATCTACCGGATCCAACGAGAGTTTTCTACGTAACGCAAATCTTAAAGGGGTATGGTAAGAAAGGCTTCCGCTTAGATAGTAGGTTGCTAACTTTACCAATTCTCAATCGTCTTATTGAGGCTGCGCCTCATATTGCTGGGTCACCGTACCAAATATGTCAATTCCGGGCAATGTGCTCTTTAGCATTTTTCGCGTTCCTGAGAATTGGAGAAATAACTAAGAAGTCAAATAACGAACCCCTTCAATTGCGACAACTCTCCAAAATATCTCCCGATGATGGCCGGGTTGCAGGCATAAGGTTGACTTTCGAGGACTTCAAGCACAATTATAACAGTAGACCTTTTAGTTTGGAAATTTACAGGCAAACGGCATGCTGTCCTGTTCGCTTATTAGAGGAGTACATGATTTTGCGAGGTACCCAGCCCGGAGCTATTTTTCTATCACAACTGGGCATTCCAGTCTCGTGTGACGAGTTTGCCAATCTTCTTAAAAAGGCTTTCCGCTTCTGTGGACTCGATACTTCCAAATATAAGTCTCATTCATTTCGAATAGGCGCCGCTTCCCACGCAGCTGAACACGGGCACTCTGATGCCCAAATTCGAACTATGGGGCGTTGGAAATCGAACGCATTCCTCAAATATATACGTTTTTCTTCCCTATCAACATAGTTTGGATGAATTTTCGAGCGTAAAACGTGCGGGGAGTTTTCTGCTCGAATTGTGCGGTTATTTTATTTCTTCCTCAGCTTGCACATGGTCAGCAAGGGCGATCGTTTGCATTCCGGGGGGGGGGAAATAAAGTGCTTATAACAGGGTGATGGAGAAGCTTCTTCTGGGCGCGGTAATATTGTGACTCTGCTAAACTAATATCAGTTAAGTGTAGATTATCAGCAAGGGCGATAATCTATGCCTTTTAACGGGCTTTGTAAGTGCCTTTTTGCCCATGTTCGTTTATACGTCGCGCAGACCGCTGATCCTGTATTAATGTATTACGAAACTTTCTGAAACTTTCTGCATGCATCCCTTTCCTTGGGTGGGGTCAACTTGCTTTGCTTCGTTGTTTTGGCGGTAATTTGCCTCCACCCTTTTCTGAGCGTAACTATTTGGAATTTTAATGCAATGTATTAATAAATATCGTTTTGTTTAACAGAAATAAAGCGGCTAGGAGAACCATTACTCCTAGCCAAAATTATCCCAAAACGGCGTAAAATTTAATGTGTCATTATTGATGCTCAGAAAACTGAGCTGCGGAAAGGGTATGCAAAATTCATGCCTGGCAATATATCTATGCGTAAATAAATCACATTACATAAAGGCCTAGAGTTGGAAGTGGAAGCACTGCATGTTTACGCTTTTCAGTCCTTGTATAATTTATAACCTAATTTCATGTAAATCAAGCCAAATCCATAATACATGCACACAGCAAAATCGTGAGTCTTATTTTAAGAAAAAAAATACAAACAAGTAAAATTGTTCTTGTCAGTATAGTAAGAATATTATTCTTGGCAAGAATCCAGGCAAGAATATTATTCTTACCTGGAATCTCATTTTAAGAAAAACAATTCTTGCAACAAGAATTTTCTAAAGAAAAAATACTCGTTTTAAGTAACACATTGCTTGAAATAAGCAAAATTATTATTGTATATTAAGGAACCTACTCACACAATTCTTACCTAGAATGTTACAAATAAGAAAAAAACTACTTAAAACAAGAATAATTTTACTTATAATAAGTACAAAATTTTTAGACAAAAGAAAACATCACAGATACATTATTCTTATACATTATTTTAGTTCAAAATATTAAAACTACTTATTTAGTGGCCATACTAAATATATAAATGCCATACATTTACATCTGACAGAAATAGTTTTTTCAAAGTACTGCTAGGTTTGTCCAATACCTTGCTCAAATAAACAAGTCTTTCAAGGACTTAATTAAAAATTGCCAATTGGCAAGTTTAGGAAAGTATCCGATAGAGCTCAGATAATGAAATTAGGCCCTTGTATGAACCCAGAAGTAGTTGAATAAAAATATTCATGGAAGAAGACAAACACATCTATGCAAACTCACTGCATGTCTTCAATTATTACACATAAGCTAAAGTCATTCATTCCTGAGCAATGTTTCCCTTTGATTATTGACCAGCTGCTCTTAAATTTTGTATATCATGCCAAACATGAAAATATTTATAAGATCACCTGGAGTTTTTTTTCCTTGAAAATTAAGTGCTGAAACACTGTGGGTCCAATTAACCATTGGTATAGCAAATTTTCCACTGAATTTCTTGCTCACTACCTCAATCCATGTTCCTAATAAAACAAAAAAGCAAGCATACTTGAGAAATCAGAGTTAAGATAACAAATGTTAAAGAAACTAAGCAGTGCCTAATATGTGTGAAATATATGATTGGGGATGCTATGCACAGTTTTGCATGCTCTGACAGATATAAAATTAGGCATAAAGGGTAGTCATCTGGTAAGCTGTCAATGATTTTTCCTTTTATCTATTACATGATAAATAAGTATATAATCAATTGGTCAATAAGTATATAATTACCGGTATATTATATTATACATTAAAAACTAAGCCATATGCTTAGGTGAATAATCTAACAGCATTGCACAATTCCTTATAATGCATTACTTACCACAGATATTACTTTCCAATGAGACCTCTTTCATTACAGGTTTAGACATAAACATCACCACTTGTTAATCCACCATCTAAGAATGCATATAAAAAAATTTAAAAGGCAATAAAACAGTTATTTCATCCTAATTCTTAATCAAAACTTATGTATATCCAGTAACCAAGATTCAGTATATCATGATCCTAAGATTGAGTACAAATGTTTCAGCTAAAATTTGACCATGGTTTTATAGCTAACGTCAATATCACGTACACTTTTTATGGCATAGTGCCTATAGTATAACCACGTTATAATTATTTATATAAACGTCGTTCATTTATCGGGAATGATGAGTATTAAAACTGTGAATATATCTGTTTATTGTTTATAAATACGTTTACTGTTTACGCGGCAAATTCAAAAATAGCTTTCGTCTGTTTGCGCGTATAATTTTAAATCCTTACCTCTTAGAAGACTGAGATTCCCAGCCACTTTTAAAACAATCTGCGCAATTTTCTGCAGGAAATTTTGCGACATAATGTCCAGTAAATCCTATCCACAGTAATCCACAATAATCCACAGTTCTTTCCGCCAGTTGGCAGTTAGCGAAGTTTGAAATATATATTTTCATAAGAAACGAACTACGTCCATTCAGAATGCTTCAATAGGCATTAAAACCTTAATTTCGTCTGCATATGAAACGAAACTTGCGAATCTTTGCTCGGTTATTAAATGTTACTTAGTAAGAATGTAAAAATATTCTTGGTTGTTTGAAATAAATTGGTTGTTTGAAATTAGTATTCTTGGCAAGTGAATTGGCAACAAGCGTTTTTGATTTCCGGTTTTAAGTTAACAATGTTTCTTGCCAAGAATCCACAAAGACGCTTTCCTTGTTTTAAGAATACCAAAATTATTAGTTAGAATACAAGCTAGAACATTTACTTGTTTTAAGAAACGGTTATTCTTGCTTAAAAAAAGTTTACTTATTCAAGTAAAATTCATTCTTGATAAGAATAATTTATCCTCTTTTACTTATTTTGAGCAAACTTTTGCTTAAAATAAGAATTTCTCAAGAACATTATTCTAGGTAAGAATTCTCGATTTTGCTGTGCATGTGCATGATTATATAAATACTGTATAACTGTTTGCCTCAGTGAAATTGAAAATTATTGCCGTGTGTGATCACTGATCAGTGTGATTGGGCGCAACCAGTAAAATCAACAAAAACGTTTGCATAATTATAAATTAGACGAAACGGTAATTTTCGTAGTTCGGTTACTCTTTGCAATTAGAGTCAAATTGACTCCTTCGAAGAGTAACATTACCTTTTGGTAGAGTAACAAGACTCTATTGTAGAGTCGTTTTGACCCCAGTCGAAACTACCCTTAGAGTTGAAACAACTATATATATATAATAATTATATTATAATATTATATATATATATATATATATATATATTATATATTATATATATTATATATATATTATATATTATATATAATTATATATATATAAAGACTGTACTGAACAACTTTTGGTAACAACTTATGCGTATTACAAACTTATGCGTATTTTGGTAAACAAACCCGCATTCGATAAACATTGCTAGAGACCAGACTGAAGTGCATCGACGCTGTTCTCGACAATCTGGGTGGTATGTTGCACCATCGAATTGACAATCGTTTGGGGTACCTTGCCTTCCTCTTTGACCTTGATTAAGCCCAATACATTTGATCGTTGATTACTCTCGACCTCGCAAACAAAGACGAAAAAATCATCGTCATCGTTTTTACCATTATAAACGTCAAGTTCATCTCCCTCGTTGTTGGCACGTGGATCTCGTTCAACAACTTCCTCTGCTTGAAGTACTTGACTATGCTTGTTGACAAAATGGTTTCGCAGAGAGAAATAGTTCGTGTACGTACGTGGACATTCATTAATGCCACATAGCGCATGGAAATCCCGATCACTCTTGTGAACCCGACCGAGATGATTGATCAACGAGCGAAGAGTTTGACATGTAAAGTTAATGCATAGGTTACAGTGATAGTGCATTCCGGACATCGTCGAAGCTATAGGAGTAATATTGGAGACGTATTTCAGTTCATGTACTACTCTACTTCAACTAACTGTGGGACTTGTTGACCTTAGATGTTCCCACATATATCTGCAGTAAGAACTTTGGGTGCAAAACACTGAGCTATATTATAATTCCTGGAGGACTGGTTCGTCATTTTTCGGTAACTTCGCCGCCATCTTTTCGAAGCAAAAAACATGGCGGACTTCACCTTTTGCGCAGTGCGCAGTATTCCTCTGTGCTCATACCGTGTACTTGGTCGAGATGATTTGCTAACCTTGCTAAATTTATACTACCACAGCCAAATACAGGACAGTTCCTACGCGTGCGACGCATATTAAGATGATTGCTCAACAAATTCCTAATAATAATTGGCTCATTTTTTCGTGGGTCAGGTATTTTATTAGCCCCGTATTAGCCCCGGAAAAGTCCGGGCTTGTCAACGCAAACTCTTGCTTAAGGAAGACAAAGTCAAACGATCTAAACAAGAAAACAGTGTAGTGCCCGGACAATATGTTTAAAATATTTGTAAAATTGTTCTACTTTATTATATTGTTACAAGCGTTAATCCGTGTCTTAATTTATGCTCCAAGCATCGCGTTGTCCATAACACCAATATATATTTCCCTCTAAAAATGCATACATTTTTGCATTCGCCATACCCCCTTTTTCCTCCCTTTGAGGAGCTTGGGCCTGAAATATCTCATTGAGCAGATGAGCATCTTTTCATGAACATTTATGAGCATATGCTCATAGGCCCGTTTGGGCCCTATGTGGCCTTATATGGCACTATTAGGCCCGATGGCCCGATTGCTGACTGCGCGTCCTAACCCGCGATTATGGAAAAATATTCCATTAAATATCTATGAGAGCAAGTAAAACAGGAAATCCAGGGAGAACAAGCCAACAGTGTACTAGCCAGTGTACTAGCTCGTTTTTACTCAAACAAGCCACCTATGCGAAACAAGAAATACGGTTACCATATGAACGTCAAAGAATCGCGCGAGTATAGGCGAACATTTGTGTTAAATAACTGTTGACATCACATATGTAAAGACTACATTAACATATGTGACCTTCCACGGGAAAACATACGTTTACGCTATTTCGTTCGTTCAAAAATATCGTTCGTTATCCGTTCGTTTGCCGTTCAAACGCTTCAAGCGTTCGTTGAAACGATTTTCGAGATCGTTCATCGTTCGAAATTGCCCGTTCGAACGCTTAGGAAAAATCGTTCGAAAATTGGTCCAAAAGCGTTCAACGGTTTGATTTACCGTTCGTTGAAACGTTTGCCGGAATTTCGTTCAATCGCATTGGATTTGGTTCAACATTCGATTAAACATTTGCAATGTTACAACTTTAGAGAAGAAGCGCAGAATGTGTTACACAGAAATACTCCCAGAAATGTATTCAGTTCCTTAGTAGAAGGCTTGTAAAGGAAATAGTAGGGTTATATCATTTTAGCCTAATCGAATGCTTTTTTGCGCTTCATGTTCTGGTTTATGCTTAGCGTGCTCTTATTTCATTAGCGACAAATTTCACGTTATAAGCTTTCTTTTAAAAATTTATCGTTTTTGTGCTTCGGTAATGCACTGAATGGTTAGAATTTGTGTTTTAATATACTTCTGTAGCTTCCATAAAGCCAAAGTTCACCGCGCGCACAAACAACGTCGCAAGCCATATATTACAGCATTACGAGCCATAATATGCCTTGGCAAGGTGCTAATTAAGTTGCATAATTGTCGGAAGTCTGTAATGTATGTAAACAGACAAAACCAGATTTTAAAATCAGTAAATTGAGGGATTTTGCGTGTTACATATTATCGCACTTGTAAATTTATTTACAAAGTGCGATAAATTTAAGCTAATTTATTTACATCTGATAATCTGATAGCAGGGCCTCCGTCCGAAGCAGCTACTGATTAAAATGTATTCAAAATAAAGGACCGCATCCTAGGACGAGAATGCGGTTCAGCATTTCAGCTCGTTGTCTTTAATGCAGTCTGACATGCAAATTATATACAACAATTGAAATACCCTAGCTAATATTTGAAGACATAAATACAGTGACCTAACGCGCGTTCGGTAGGGTTAGGACGAGAACTAAAATAAGGTTCCCCAGTTATTGGGGGCCAGAATAGATAACGAAACATCATAGTATATGAGCAAAACGTGATCAATGACAAACAGCGAATTAAGGGACCCGGCAGTACCAAGTATATCTCAAGACCCCATCCTCTGTTCGTTATGCCACTGCATGAATATCCAAGCAATTTAAATATGACGCGTGCATCTAGTCTAAAACTGGAGCAGTGCCCCGCTTGCAAAATTGTCTTATTTCCTTAAAAGGGTATATTTGTCTCACCAGATCTAAGCCATCTGGCTCGATTGTTGCTGGCATGTTGAAAGGTATCAATTGGCATAAATATAACTTATGGCATAAATATAACTCATGCATTGTAAATGTTTATTTAGACTCTTAATTCACAAAAAAATTACTTCATATATGTTGATATATATATGCACATTTCAGCACAATTCACTCCCCATGCATGTAGCTATATTTTGGTTGTGATTTGATTTCTCTCGACTAGCTCCTCGAATCGGAAACGTGGAACGCGGAAAAGTCTCAAATCGTACAAATCATAGAGACTGTATGAAAGTAATGAAGCTATATCAATGATGTTCATTGTGTGACATTGTTTATTACAATAAAAAAACAAGAGTGTCGTACAATGAACATCATAATATTGCTCAGGGAAATTTAGCCTATAGGCTTTGATAATGCACAAAATATCATCTGGTCAACATAATTAGAGCTGTGGCCCGTGTGAAAAATATAACAAAACAGAAATTATGATCTATATTATACCATTTAAGTTTTGTTGATATTAAACTACCATAAACCATCAAAGACGCCGTCTACAAATTCCGTGTTTTGTGAGATTGAGTTTAGCGCTATGTTTTAACCAAGTGCGTGCAGCCTTGCGCACAACTGGCCCAAGCCCAAGGGCAAGTTGCCAAGCTAACGTGTACAAACATTTAAGTTTGACCTTTCGGATATTTCGCTTATATATATTTCGCCATACTTCATCAGAAAACGAACATTAGAATTTATCTTGCTTGGACAACATATCAGCTGCTTGGGCAACAGGAAAATATTCACTAATTTTGATTTGGGCTCCTTTATTAGGAAATTACATTCCGGATATTAAATTGCAATTATGCATGGTCATTGCACCTTGAAGCCTGCCAGCTAGAGCGGCAAAATGAACAAATTTGAAATGGCGCCTATCAACTGTTTATGCGTATATGAGCGCGCGGGTAAAGATCTTTACCAGTAATTTCGCGAAGACTAAACCAAATATTTGCTGGATATTAACATCTATATGGAGAAGTCAAGGCGTTTTACCCCTGCATATAAAGGTATGAGACTATACGAAACATTAGCTATTATATAAGGCAAGTCATGACTGGGCATACTTTATTAGGCGCGCTTGCAATTATTTCCCTCCCAGCATTGAAATCAGGCTTATCGATGAAATCATCAACAGAATTCGTATTACGGTTGGCTCGATTTAAAGTTTTTTTTCCTTGAGTGTGTTTGCCTGGCTAAACTGTAGCTCTCTATTGATCCATGCATATATCGAAATATGACACGCATTCGAAGTAAGATTTCATATAGATGATCATGCAATTGTATATAACAAGACGTTCTCAATTGCATTTTATGTATATATGCTAACGCGAGTAAAATGGAGTCGGATATAAATGCGCACTGCAATATAATCCTTTAGATTACTTGCCATGGCCGGTGGAATCGAGTTGGGCCACGATCATCCAATCATTCCGAATAAACATGACATGAAAGGTTGCCAGACCTTTAAAATGGCTTGGCTGAGGTTAGAGTAGTTGTTAGCTTGGTGGTTACAATTTAATAGGATGCATTTACTCACATTGAAACAACAATTGTTTGCAAACTTTTCTGACATTTGTCAAAAAATATGTGGGTAGATGCTACCTTGAAATATATATATAATTATATGATATAAAAAGTTTTCGCAAGACAAAATGGATTGATGCTTTGATGCATGCCTTAATCATCTGTCTGGGGAAATCTTGATTAGTTAATTTTATTGTAAGCAGGCGGCACAAATTTGTCACAAGTAGATGTCTCGAAGATGTTAAGGATCGGGTGTTTCTTAAAATGGTGAGTATAAACTCCCCTGTGCATGCATTTGGCATTGTCGTTTCTATATGGGCGGCAGCATTGCTATAAGCTTTGCAGAAAAAAATTATTTGCACTCTTTGTGATTTAAAAACTCGGTTTCTATATGGGCCGTGTGCTATTGCTATATGCTTTAGTAAAAATAATGTGCACTTTTGTCTTGCTGCCGGGGTTGAGTATTAAGTTGCTTTGCAGGGCGGATTTTCGGACCTTTAGGATTGCGGATTGCCGCGGTCGTTTGAAATGAAGATTTCGAAAATTATCCCACTAATTTATGCGTTCTATTTCTTTAGGTCACTATTGTTAGGCTCATGCAGTTAGCTTAGGCATTTTTACACAGTTAACTATGTAGATGGTCGAATATATGGGGGGAATGAATATAGTGACCACCAATAATTTAGTTAGATCACAAGTATTAATTAGCGACTTGTTATACTGGTTAAAAATCATAACACATGCATATGTGATCGTATGGTCACAAAATATGTAACTAATATGAAAAAAATATGGCGGCAGAAATAGCGACATTGCAGCTTTAGCTTTGCGAAGAAAATATAGCGATGGTGCATGCAATCGACAAAATAGATTATTGTCAAATTTTAAAATATTCTTAAGGTAATGATGCCCTTAGTTGCTAGTGACTTGCTACTGACAGTACTGTGTATAGGCGACATTCCGCGACAAGCTTGACCGCGGCTAAAGCTAGGCTACTGGTGTTGCTGCACGGAACATATTGTGTGCACTAGGTAAATATCCAAGCCTATATTTTAAATATTTTATTACCGCAATGCATTGCTGAAATTGAAATGTGGATTTCATGTGTATAAATGGTGTGGATATTTAATGTAGTATTTATACCAAATAAGTTTTGACAGCATGCAAGCACACGTTACTACGCTGGTTCGCATACAAACGAACTTTGCGTATGCGATATTCTGTATTAATGTTTGGTTATCATCGGTAAACAACTTGATCCTTGCGCTAATTAATTTAATCGTTTGCGCGTCAAAGAGTATAAACAAAAGTGTACAATGGAATCTCTTGTGTTTAGTTTAACATAAAGTATGTATCCAGTAGCTGAAACTCAACCAAACTGAGACGGCAATTTTTGTTTACTGTCGGTTTACAGCCGTGTTAATAAAACGGATGCATGCTGTATCGCCTGTATGTCTTTGTTTATATGTCTTTAACCACTCATACATAGAGTTTGTTCGTGGAAAAATTTACAAAACCTGTAACGATGTTGCAAATGAACACGCGCTGAATATTTTGATGGGTATAGTTGCAGATGATGCATTAATTTGACATAACGATGATAATATATACTAATAACTGAAGGCTTTCTAACGATTAACCCGAATTTTGATGCAAAACGCCAATGTATATATGTATATAAAGTATAAAATAATGGGATTTAGGTAGTATAGCTAATAATTTTAGTTAAACATTCAAATGAAGGTATAGCTATTTATGTACACACATACTTGGAACAACACATGTTACTTGTTTGAAAATATTTCCTATTCTTTTAATTAGATAAATTAGTCAATAATATCTTGCGTCAATTATACGCGCAACAGGCGTTCAGACAAATTCGTTAAAACCGTTCATAAACATAAATCGTTCAAACGGCTTCAGATTGAACGTTTATTTATCCGTTCGTATTCTCGACTTTAAACGTTCACATTTTTAGCTGAATTCGTCAAAACGTTTTCTGGGTTCGTTGAAACGTTATTACAGATCGTTCACTACCCGTTCGTTATCCGTTCGTTTTGCCGTTTCAACGAAATATCGTTAACGTACGTTTTCCCGTGGAAGGTCACATATCGTATGGGCGTTATATTCGTATACATATAATAAAAAGATGTGTACGTATACGACGTATAGATTTGCAGTGTTGCAGAGGAATGTTCTAAGGGAACATTTATTCCCCAATGTTTAATCGAATATTTGTCCATATTCGGGTGTTAAGATGCCCATGCAGTCAGCAATCGGGCCATCGTGCCTAATAGGGTCATATAAGGCCATATAAGTCCCAAACGGGCCTATGAGCACATGCTCATAAATGCTCATGAGCAGATGCTCATCCGCTCAATGAGATATTTCAGGCCCAAACTCCTCAAAGGGAGGAAAAAGGGGGGTATTGCGAATGCGAAAATGTGTGCATTTTTAGAGCGAATCGAAATATATATTGGTGTTATGGACAACGCGATGCTTGAAGCATAAATTAAGACACGTATTAACGCTTGTAACAATGTAATTAAGTAGAACAATTTTACAAATATTTTAAACATATTGTCCGGGCACTACACTGTTTTCTTGTTTAGATCGTTTGACTTTTTCTTCCGTAAGCAAGAGTTTGCATTGAAAAGCCCGGACTTGTCCGGGTTAGGACGCCTAGTCATGCAGCAATCGGGCCATCGGGCCTAATAGTGCCATATAAGGCCATATAGGGCCCAAACGGGCCTAATAAAATACCTGACTTACGAAAAAAATGAGCCAATTATTATTAGGAATTTGTTGAGCAATCATCTAAATATGCGTCGCACTCGTAGGAGCTGTCCTGTGTTTAGCTGTGGTAGTACAAATTTAGCAAGGTTAGCAAATCATCTCGACCAAGTACACGATATGGGCACAGAGGAACGCAAGAGATGGTTAAAGTGGAGTAAGAAAGGAATATGTGTACCTCGACAGAGTAAAGAACCAAAGGAATTCGATATGGAGGAGTGTCTGGAAAATTTATTAGAGCGCGATGGAGAGAAATTTATTATCAAGAAGAGATGGAGAGAAACTTTAATGTTTACCTAAGCACTGCAAACGAACAACCTCTATCTAGGGGGAAACGAAGAAAGTACATAAGGGATTGCTAACATTTTAGTTTGTGTGAATGTACTGGACTAGGAAAAAGTACCGTTGAGCAGATTAGCACATCCTCATAACTACACATGAGCAGACATCTGCTCATAAAACTGCGTTGCTGCTCGATAACAAGGCATTTACACACTTCTAGTGCTAAGGGGATGAGCTGCCAATTTTGCAGAAGATATTTCAGCCGCAGTTACAATCAGCGCAGACCCGAACGGGAGTATTGCCTACTACGAGAACAAGAAAGAAACATGTCTCAAACAGACTCGGACAGTCAAGAAAGTGATTTCCAAGATGATGTCTCGACCACTTCCACTCAGCAATCTGGAAGTTCGACGACAACGGACTCAGAATGTGAAGAAGAATTGGATCCCTGGATGCCGTTAATAGAAGAAGCATAACATAGAAGTAACACAGTATTCGAGGAAATGAAAGAAAGCCTTATAAACAGTGGTTTTGATGAGCACTATGCTAAAAAGAAAGCTTACTTCAATGCCATGCTAGACTCCAGGAAGAATTAGAAAATATCTATTTAAAGCGCCATTTGTGGATGAGACAACTGAAGAAAGATCCGGTACATAAGAAAATATGTTTATTACAAATGATGATTTTGACCAAGAAGAAGCAATAGAAGGTGCCGTTGATAAGCGAAAGTTTCTTATTAAGAAGTTTTTAAACGATGTGAACATGTGAAGGAAAACAAAGGCAGAGATGATGATGACGACGACGATGATATGTTCTAAGTATCCTGAACCAGCTTTGGTCATACCAAAATGACCCACTCGTGTCAGGTTTTATTGTCTCCTTTACCAAGCCGTCTACCCTTAAGTACACGGTTAAAACGGAGCTGTTGGAAGAACGCGATTGTATTATCAAGAATCAAATAGGTTAAAAGGTCTTAATTTCGAGTGGTATTATACACACTTCAAATTCAAGCCAGGAACAGTGGATGGAAAAATGAGTCAAATATACGTTCTCAATGGCAAGGGCATTTCACCGGCATCGCAAAAGCGTAGGTTCGATTCTTGCCATGATCTGTTCAAAAACAACACACGAGTCAGAACGCGAGTGAACACGAATGAACACCAGTGGACACGAGTCAGAATACGACTCAAGAAATATGAACGCTTGTGAACACCAGTTAAAAAATCATCAACACGAATGAACACGAGTGAACACGGGTCAAAAAATCATGAACACGAACCAAAGATCACGAACACGAGTGAACACGAATAAAAAAATTATGAACACGAATGAACACGAGTCAAAAAATCATGAACACGAACCAAAGATCACGAACACGAGTGAACAGGAATAAAAAATTATGAACACGAACGAAAGCTCACGAACAGAAGTGGAAATCGCATGAAAACGTGGAAATCGCAAGAAACATGCCAGCCCCATCAACTCTAGGCTGGTTTCCACGAGGGGCGTGTTTAATTATTAAGACAGTAATAAGAATACAGTATAGGTTTCACACACAGGTAACTAGGACGCATTTCAGTGTGCAACAACAATTGATTTAAACTAACGAGCGACTCAGCTGATTTTGCTTCGTTTGTGAGCCGATTCCAAAGCATAGCGCGGCTATATTTGAAACTTTTTTAAGGTATTCTCGATTCGGCCTTGGATCCTATTTCTCTTCTCACGAAAGACTCCCGAAGAGCGGGCGCAGTATGGTTATTAAGTATCTTGTACATTAATACTGACTTAGCACCAGACCGTCTAGTTTCAAGAGGTTCATAATTTGCACTGTTAAAACCCTCGCTGCACGAAACTGAACTCTTTGCAACTAAATTGAAATCTCTGAGCAGATTGCCACAAGTATCCCACAGGGGCGAGCAGTAATCGAAGTAGGGCTGCACAAGACTTTTTCCGGGGAACAGGGAACAGTGGAATGGGAGAACCGGAGACAGGGGAATTCCCCTCAGGATCTCACCAAATCCTTTTTTAGCAAATGTTTTATTTTAAATTGAGTGAAATATTCGCGAAACATTACCTTAATATATGACACGTTGTTTATGTAAATTGTAATGGAGAATTCTAGATTCACATGCACACGCCTTTAATTTTGGACAGTTTATTCCAATAGGTTATTTCAAGGTTTAATTTTTCCTATAATACTTTATACAATTACTCGATGAGGCTAGCATAATACGTAACAATTATTGAATGGAGTTGAACACAATATGAAAATATTATCAGCCGGTGAGCTAGTGTACTTCAAGTGACAAGGTATTATTATCTACTAACTAATTTGGTCATGGTAAGGGTCATGCAAGAATGTCAATCATCAGTAATCAATGACAATCCAAAACTAATATTTAACTGCATGCGTAACTGTTTTAAGGCATCTGACTAGAAAAAAGCAGAAACAGGAGCACTTACATAACAAAAATGACCCGCTTTTCTAGATGTCCAAAAGAAAAACTAATTTATCGGGAAACGACGAAAAGAAGAAAAAAGCGCGAGAGAACTAAACTGTGGATCTCACGGAGGACGATGAAATCTTTTTTCCAACAATAAAAAGAGGAAACAGCGAAGAAAATTATCACATTTTCCAGTGATCCCGAATCAGTCAACTCATGAGAACAGTGAAAATGATAATACGTCTTACTCATTTGACATTGATTTGCCTAATCTTGTCCATTACAGGGGTGATAAAAGGCTTCCAATTTACAGTCATTCCAGCCCTGACATTAAAAAAATATTCCAGATCTGTGTTGCACAGTGTTGCTCCTGAGCAACAATCTTTCATAATTTAATTAAAATTCGGCAATTAGCTGTTATCATCGTGGGTCCCCTGTAGGTTCAAGAGAAGCATCTAATAATTTATTATGCATGCAGGGATAGCTATATTTTGCTTATACAAAGTATTCTGAATAAATTTTCTTCGACCACGCTGTAAAATGGCGGACTGTTACGACGCTCAAACTTCAATGTAATTAAACACTAAGGTAAGCTGTGTTTTACTTGAGTTTTATATTGAAATATTATATTTAATAGTATATTGATGTATCTTGAATACTCTTTGGACAGATTTTGCGATTTATTTTGCCGAAAATAATGCATTATTAATCGTTGCTGTGAAGCAACATCATGCAGTACGGTTGTACGGATACAAATATGTTTACAAATTAGTAAAGAACCACATGGTTTTCGACGGCTTTTACTAGAAAATATGACCTTATATACACTTAAAAAAGCGTGTAAAGCGTTTATGTATTGAATTCAATGAAATATAGGCAAAAATATGGTGCTATTCAAACGACATGATTATATTATTCATATTTTGAATGCTAGAATACAGATACAGTGGGGTATCAACAATACTTGCTAGCTTCACATGATATAATTTGAATTTTTTTGTTTTTTAGGCAAATGGCAAATAGTATTTCAACAGCAAGTTTTTATGGGAAGAGTCGTAATCAAAGAATTCGGTGAATTGATGATAGCAGTTCAGAGGAGGACAATTCAGAACAGGCCTTAGAAAATCTGGGTTTGTCAAATGATGAAACTTTTATTCCCGACAATGATGTTGATGAATCAAGTGATTATGATTCAGAGGATGAAGAGCAAAATAATGATGCACCACAACCATCAGGTGAAAAGAGCTCAAAGAATAAAAGTAAAGAAACATCTTACCGATGGCAGAGAAAATTGCCAGCTGATGTTGATACTATGTTTACTGGAGCCCCCTTTCCTGATCCACCTGAAAATGAACTGACACCTATTGAATATTTCAAACAATTTTTTGGCGATGAACTTCTTGATCATATTGTTGATCAAAGTAACCTGTATTCGGTGCAAAAAAGTGGAAAATCAGTTCAGATGACCAAACATGAACTAGAGCAGTATTTTGGAATACTGTTGATGATGGGTGTAATTAAGCAACCTCAGTATAGAATGTATTGGAGCAATGGCACTCGTATTCCATCGATTGCTGACACAATGAGTGTGGGCCGGTTCGACAAACTGAAGCAGTACCTGCATTGCAATGACAATACAGAAATGCTCCCAAGAGATAATCCCAACCACGACAAATTATTCAAAGTGAGACCAGTGATTGATTCCGTCTTGGAGAAATGCAAGCTACTCCCCCAGGAAGAAAAGCACTCGATTGATGAACAAATCATTCCTACAAAGTGTAGAACTGGTCTACGACAATATCTCCCAAAGAAGCCACACAAATGGGGTATAAAGGTGTGGGCAAGATGTGGAGTTAGTGGCATGGTGTATGATTTTCAAATATACACTGGAAGTGGCTCTGGATCAAAGGACGATGATCCCTTCCTAGGAGTAGGTGGCAATGTTGTCAGGCATTTGTGTTGTTCCCTTCCAAAGAATGTTGGGCACAAAGTGTATTTTGACAATTATTTTTCCTCAGTCCATCTACTACGGCATCTAGAACAAGCAAGAATCTGGGCTGTTGCTACGATTAGAGCTGATCGATTGAAAGGGGCGGAAAAATTGCTAAACAACAAAAAAGAGTTGAGCAAGAAAGGACGGGGTTCTTCTGACTGGTGTGTTGATGCTGATACAAATATTACTATAGTGAGATGGATGGATAATGGCTTGGTTCAGTTGATCTCCAACCATGTAGGAAATTCCATGGGAACACCAGCTAAGCGATGGTCAACGAAAGAGAAAAAGCATGTTGAAATACCAAGACCCCAGATAGTTGAGGAATATAATGAGCACATGGGTGGTGTCGACTTATGTGATATGCTGATGGCCTTGTATCGAATCAAGTTACGCTCCACAAAATTCTACATGCACATCCTATACTATTGCCTCAACCTTTCAATTGTCAATGGTTGGCTGCTCTATCGAAGACATGCATCCCAGAAAAATGTACCAGGAAAAGCCCAAATGGATCTCCTAAAATTTCAGACACAAGTTGCAACTGCCCTACTTATGGTGGACAAGGTCAGAAAACCACAGCGCGGCCGACCGTCTATGACAACCCCTCCAAAGAAGAAAACCAAGTGTCATGTAATCCCTACTCCCATAGCTGATGTGAGATATGATGGGGTTGGACATATGCCTGATTTTAGTGAGAAAAAACAGCGCTGTCGCCATTGTCCAAAAGGATATTCATTTATTCAATGTACAAAGTGCCAAGTCCACCTATGTTTGGTGAGAGGGAAGAACTGTTTTAAAGACTTTCATTGTAAGTAATTGTAAATAGTATTGTAAATAATTGTAAATCATAGTCCATAGCATAATTACTCCAGGAAAATAAGAGACTTCAGAACAATATAGCACTATCTCAAAGTGCTAAGTCCACCTATGCTTGGTGATAGGGAAGAACTGTTTTAGAAGTCTTTGAAGACTTCCATTGTAAATAATTGTATATAATTGTCATTAGCATGATTACTCTAGGTAAATAAGATACTTCAGAACATATAGCTCTGTCTCTAGTTTCTTTTACAATACCTTATTATTTTACCATTTCTGCACAATGTTGCTCCGGAGCAACAATTCCAAAATACCCTCGAAAACCCCCAAATTTTTTTTTTTATTATTCAGATGAAAAAGAGCCTGCCCAAATATGTATAATTTGCCATCAGATATTTTTTTCCTTAAAAAATCAAAATTTATGCAGGCAAGGGTTAAAAAGGATATTCCTGTAGACCGAAAGGCAGAAATCAAGCCAACAAGCATTTCTACAACCTCAACCTTCGTTGTCGGCCAAAAACTTGCAAAAGTAAAGCATCCGTTTGATATCGAAACTTATGAAACACTTGGGTACTATGAGAAAAATAGCAAACTAGGTTTTATGAAGTTAAGGTTACGGACAGAGGTCTCGGTGAACAAAGACGACAATGGCATTATCGTTGGTGGTACCTGCGACGTCCGCGATGCTCGAAATTGGGTTCGGCAGATCGTAGGCAAGGAGCTCTTGTACGCTGTAGTTAGAAAAAGAGCAACGCATAAGAATACGATGAAAATGTATCAGACGGAATTTACAAGATATGTCATATTTATTATGCTAATAGCAGAATATAATGAATCTTATAGTCGTCTAAAGAATTTGAAGTCATATACTTTGAAATGTTCCACGATTATCATGCATTACTATTTTAACACCGGGAATGCCGTCCTCGTAGTCGCAACAGCGCATGGAAATACAACACGTCCGCACGCCAAATCCTTTATTTCAAGAGAGCACTCTCTCAACAAAGAAGTGAAAGAAACGGTTCATACAGATGTTCGTGCCCCAAGGGTTATTGAAGACGAAAAATCGAAGTATCTGAATTAACTTGATTCTCCATTACAGTCAACCACTATTCGGGATACCAAGCAGCTGTATAATTACCGTTATTTGTATGGGGAAACAAAAACCAGATCTAGTATCGATCAAATTCAGGAAGTTATCCTTAAACTCCTTGAGCAAAGACCCACTGCTGACGAAATGGACCCAGATTTGCTTGACAAGAATCAAGCATTCATCAGCAAATCCCAGGTTTACTACGCCTTTGGCTTGTGACACTACATTAAACATAGCAAATCATCTCGTGACACAAACGACCTACAAGCAGATGTCAGTAATTGGAAGAGAGAGTTTAAGGAATCCCTGGTTTCCAGGACCATTTCTGATCCATCGAAATCAATCAGCGCAGGATTTCGCATATTTTTGGCAAGCAGTGAAAAGAGGGAATCCGGCTCTTGCCAACATGCTTGCTTTTGGTACAGATGAAGATGAAGCACTTTATAGCGGGATTCTTAAGGAAACGAGTGGAAAGACCATTTACCTTTTGGGCAAAGAGCATGCCCAAGCAAATGTAGATAAAAATTGTAGTCGTTAAATTTTCCTTCAATCCAAAAAAAAATTATCCTGAGTGATATTTTCGGTGGTGCCACGTGCAAAGAAGAAGATACGGAAGCGAAAGTACTCATATTTACAACCGTAAGCTATTGCAACTGAAATCAAAATGGCTTCAAATAAAAAAGGAACACACAAGCAATCGTCCCGCGAGTCAGTTCGTGGATTATTTTGAAACTCATAAAGAGAAGCAAATGAGGGACAAAATGATTAAAAACGTTCGAAAGCAAGCTTCCATTGACGGAGTGTGCGGCCAAAATCCAATTGAGTGGCAAAACGTCTTGTCAAAAGATGAAATATCCGCCCACGTGCATTCAGAGGGTCGTAGTCATCGAGACGCGACACTTTCAGAGTGCCTAGATGCCTTGAAAGCATGCAGTATCCGTTTATTTAGCAATGTTGTCAAAGCCATATATGATGACGGTCCTTACGTCCTAGCACCAGCTTACCACATGTTTCGTAAAACATATGCCGATTGGAAAGGCATGTCATCAGACGAACAAAAGATGCACATCGCAGCATTCATGGCTTACATTCCTACCGACGATGTACTCTTGCGCTCCGGAGTTCGAAGTGCAGAAAACAAGGAATCCATTCCAACTATTTCCCTGCTAGATGACGAATCACCTGGTTTATCTACGTCAGCACCTAAACAAGATTATCTTCAAGTCTCACAACAAATCTCGAATTCTCCTCCACCAAATTTCTACCATCGGTCCAAGCCAGAGGTTAAAGGCCACGACGTTCTAGACAAACCACGACGCACGCTTTCGTATCGCTTCAAGAAGCTTCGGTTCTAAATGATGTTTTGCCTCCTCACCTTTTAGCAGATGCTTTTAATAAAGCCTTAATTTTGGGTACAGTTAATAAGAAACGCGATACGACTTTAATTGTGACAAGTATACTCAGTTCAACACTTGGTTTATTATGGAATAAGGTCATAGCCTCGACGGCAGACAAACTGAAAGACGGCGAAATTCGTAAGATTGTCGTACGCGAGTTATAATGATATCAAGTCTAAAATCGATGGCCTTTCTAGATCAACTTCACTCGCCAGTTTAATTTTCTAGAAGAAGGAATAGAGTTACTCAGTGTTTCTCTCGATAAATCAAATCTTTAGTAGAAAGAGAGCGAAACTCACGACGAACCAGGTGAACTTTCGAGCGTTATTCTGTCTGGTATCTTAAACCAAGCAATAGAGCTTCCTCCAGCCAGGAAAAAGCTTAAAATCAACTCGGACAGAGAGTTAGAAACTGCGAGAAAACGATTCGAGGAAGCGCGCAAGGCAGCAACCACTGCTTTCTGGAATGAGGCATTTAGTATCGAAGATCGAATTTTTTGCAGCGAAGCTACGAATAGTTTCAAAAATAGTGGAACATCTCGATTATCCTGAGACCGCAATCACCGAATGTTTATCGTTTTGGAAGAAACTGCATAGCTTACAAGCCATTCAACTGATTCAAGAGATATTCTCAGTGTCTTTGAACGATGGAGTCAAATCGTTGTTGAATAAAACTCAACGGGTGGAGAACGTCTGTCGGTTATGTTAATCAACTATGTGTTGTTTCAATATGTTTGCAAATTCAGTAATAAATGTTCATTTGAAGTGTCCGCCTGCATGCCAACGATTGAACTTCCCACTCGCAGTTTTCATCCAATAATAAGCTGGCACGAAATTTCAGCAAGAAATTCTATAAAAGAGGAATTGCCTCATCCTCCAAACGAACAGACCCTTCATGAAAAAAAAGAGCTTCTCCATATGCTGTGAACAGTCAGGGGGTTTCTTACTTTCCCTCGTACTCCGCCTTATGAGAAAATTATGATTATCCAGGAGGAAGGAAAAATTAAACGGATTGAATTACCTGAATTTACAGGCAATATTTTAATGGCCCTTTCTGTTGATATCAATAACAATGTTTACGTGCTAAAAACATACTGGTGAAGGATTCCTGTTGACGATATTGAACGAGAATTACAATGTAAAAGCACAAGACAAATTAGATTTGCTCGAGGACAAAATTATCTTCTGTAGTTAGAATCGCAATATGCAAAGACGATGATATCATCATCATCCAACACAGAGGCCTGATGTGTATGTTTGTAACAAGATGTGTCAATTGAAATACAAATTTGACAACGACTCAAGTGAGGCATTTTCATTGAGTATTTCCCAGCAGAATGAAATCATGATACCAACAAACGATCATACGGCAGTTCAAATATACACCAAGGAAGGAAATCTGAAGACAACAATAAAAGTCCCAGACCATCATAAAGTTGTCAGAGTGGCATTTCACTAGGTTATTTGTAAAATATTGGTTCTAACCGCAGGGGAAAAAATTCCTATTTCTTTCTGCGCTACCCTGAAGCAGGCGGGAAGCTGGAAACTCTTACCTTCTTTTGTAAAGTTGTCGATGTGCAGTATCCATATCTGGTATCCCATAATGGCCCTATTGTTGTTGTAAGAGAAGGAAACTTCACTTACCTATGATGAGACTCAATTGTTATAAACAACCATTTTCTGCCTAAAACACAGTAAATATACTACCGCTACTTTCCTGAAACAGTAACAGGTACCTTTCAATAAACTAAAGTAAAGCAAACAATAGATGTTGCTAGATTTATAAAATTTGTGAGCTGTTTCATTCACGTGGTCTTGTTTCCGTTGTAAGGAACACAAGCGTAACTTATATTTAAATATTGATCCAAAAAACGTTCTTTGATCTTGAAATTAAATTAAAGATAATCATGTTTTTGTCTATCGTTTTATGCCAAATTTTTCCAGGCTTATTTTTTCGGTGAAGCCAAAAAACGAATTAATAATTATGACGAAGTTTTTTATCCCATGTGCATGATGATACGATTTTAATTCAACGCCAATGTTTCTTCATATGAATTGATTTTTGTATCAAATAACCGAAGACATGCGGATCTCGTTCAAGTAAACTTTCCTATTCATAATGGAATATTGAGGGTACGTGACATTTTACTAAACCTTTGTGACGATTTGCTGACAAGTGCAATTTTCGTAATTCGGGTGTGTGTGTACATTGACATATTCCAACTTCGCAGGCCAGGCTATTCTACCTACGCTCCACGACCCACGCTGCGGCGAAAACCCTGGTTAAGGCTGGTCATGTGACAGCGCAAAAATTTTTAATTAGCGGTTAGTTCATATGCAAGGGAGGGGCGGAAAAGGGCTATCTTTAAAGGCTAGTTTCCACTCAGGAAAATTCTCCTTTGGATCGGAGGGGACGGAAAAGTTTCTTTTGTATAAACGCCGCCTGAGAACTCAGCGACAAAAGAAATTTTACTGTCCATTCCGATCCAAAGGAGATTTTTCCTGAGTGGAAACTAGCCTTAAAACCAGTTACGGGGAATCGAGGAAGGGAACGGGGGACGATAAAACAAGGAATAGGAAAAGCCAGAATCTTTAAAACAAGGAAAGGGAAAAGCCGGAATCTTTAAATCAAGGAATGAGAAAAGCCGGAATCTTAAAAACAAAGAATGGGAAGAGCCGAAATTTTTATAACAGGGAATGAGAAAAGCCGGGATCTTTAAAACAAGGAACGAGGAAAGCCGGAATCGTTAAAACAAGGATAGAGAAAAGCCGGAATCTTACGGCTGAAAGTTTGTAACTAAATTAGTTACTCAATTTCCGCGCGAAATACAAAATATGGCAATTTGGCATGGCTATATTTCCGTACTTTACCAATTAAAGTTGTCAAAGATCTTTTCCGTCAGTTCACTCAATTGCTTTCAAAGAAGATGCTCGAAAATTTTGTCAACGGTTATCAGTATGGTAACCGGTGCTCTAATTGGTTTTGGAAAGGCGATCGCCCTTTTTGTGCACTGAAATCCATTCATCCCGTTTCCAGTCCAACGGTCACACTCCATGTCGGATTACTTTATTGTATAATGCATTAAGCTTGCCTCCTCCGCAGGCATCTCTTATGTATTTATATTAGGCATTTATAATTGGCTTTGGTTAGCTTTGTCGGGGAGCGAGAAAAAAATTGCTGATCTCTCCCACTTTTTCCTCACCTTCCCCGACACAGCTAACTCAAGCGAAATATAAATGCCTAATGTTAATACATAAGATATGCTTGCGGAGGAGGCTAGCATTAAGCATAGTAGAGACTTCTTCTGCTATCTTTCGTTAAGCAATAGGAGGTATAATATCGGGTCCTGTAGCCTTGTTGGGATTTAGCTCTTGGTTTGAATGGCCAACAACATTCCATCATAATCAAATTAATTTTAATGTAATAAATATATCTAGTTATGTTAGTTATTAAGTTAATAAAAGGATACTGTACGAGTGACTGCTAATCAGTTAAGCGTCAGGAGAAGTACGAGATAGAACGAACGGTTGATTTACAAATAGTTGTGTTAGACAAAGTCCTACGGGGATCCACCCTTCAGGTACTGAACTTTATCTGTTTGCATGTATGTTTGTAGTGTGATTAGTGTTTATGTTAATGTTTAAGTTTAGTTTGATTCATCGTATGAACTAAGAAAATTATTGGAATGCATGTATCTTTATACCTTTTACTTATATATTTAAACTTAATCTTTTCTATAGAATATATTTTCAATAAATATTAAAGAAATTCCCGTTCGACTTGCGTTTAAAGTAGCAGTGCCAAACAACTTCTGAAGGATATGTGTGCCGTTTAGTAGGCAAAGAGAGTGTTTGGTACAAGTAATTTGAGAATCAGAGAGTTATTACGAAATGTCGGACTCAGAATCAGCCTCTGTAGCCGAAACCCCTGAACTTCAGAGTACAATTAAAACTAAGCGAAAGCAGTTAAGAGCCAGGATAACCCGTTCCATAAAACGTATTAAGGAGTACATTCAACAGAACAGTGAGAACAAAAAACGATTTGATAAAGAGATAAGGGAACTGAGATGCGATTTTGGAAAGGCACGCGATTTGCACACGCAATTGTACGATTTCGCAAACGAAACGCAAACAGCAGCACTAGATAAATGGGAAAATGAATTAACGAATGACGTTTATTCGATAGAAGAAGAAATTGAACTGTATCTTAGTACACTTTCAATGCCGGGGGCATCCCAAATCCCAAGTACCACGGAAATATGCAAAGTATGCAAGATATGCCGCCTCTTGAAGAGCCTGAAACTCGGTCTACAAATACGGACAACATTCCAGCAAACGAAGTAAATATAATCCCACAAGTGAATGAATCCCCACAAGAAAATGTAGTTCCACAAGCAAACGAATCCTCCCCAGTAAACGAAACCCCCCCCCAGTTTGCCCCGTTTCAACACGAGTTAGTTTAAATCCAAACCCAGCGCCATCTACAACAAGTTCCCGTCCCTTTGATGCATGGATAGACGATTTGACAGAGTTTAAGGAAACCGTATTGCCTGAAGTGTCACAAGCCGTGTCAATAGCTGATGCACTTTATAAATTAGAAGCCAGTAGGGATATACCGACCATCAAACTTCCTAAATTTAGCGGCAACGCGCTTGTCTATGCTGATTTCATAGACCGGTTCAAAATCCATATTCACGACAAACCACATTTGACAGACGATAGGCAAATGATTCAGCTAAAAATGCATGTTACTGGAGACGCAGAACGCGCGATCTCAGGTGTTGGTTCCAAGGGCGTTATGTATGCAACGGCATTAAAGATTTTAAAGGAACAGTTCGGACAGCCAAGCACAATTGCACGTTGTTTGGTAAATCGGCTTACCAAAGGTGATAAAATCCAAAGGAATGACAGGAATGCGCTTCGAGAACTTTCGATTGATTTAGTTAATTGCGTGGCGACGATGCATCAAGTCAAGTACTTCGCTGACGTAAACGCGAGCGATAATTTGCGAAAGATAGTAATGAGATTACCGGATTATCTCATCCAAAAATGGAAAGGCGTTGTTATAGAGATTAGAGACAAGCAGCGAGCCGCAACGATTAACGATATAGCCACCTTCCTCAGAAAACAAGTTAAGGCGGAGTTTGATCCTGATTTTGGCGACGTAACGCTAAGACCCCCCAAGTACGACACGCGAAGAGGCGATGGAAAGGACAGAAATGACATACATTCAACACAAAAAACCTTGAAATGCTTCGTGTGTGATGGAGATCACAAAGTCGTAGAGTGTCCCACCCTAGCTGATTCCACGGTTCCAGAACGCTTGACCTTAGCGAAGAATGCAAGATTGTGCTTCTCGTGTTTAAACAAAGGACATACGTCGAAGGAGTGTAGATCTAAGAAAAGATGCGAGAAAGACGGATGCACCCGTATGCACCACCAACTGTTGCACGAAGAACCTGGACGATGGGAGCTATGTCATCTATATTAGACAGAGGAAGCATTTTACCAGTCGTCAGAGTTTGTTTTAAAGCGCCAAATTTGAACACGCGAAGGAAATGTACTCATCGATAGCGGGCGGGTACAACGGTTATAAGAAAGGATTTTGCACGATCTCTTGGCTTGCAAGGAAAACGAGAGAAGATAAGTCTAGCTGTAGTTGGAGGAGAGAAAGTCGACGAGCCAGAAAGCAGAAGAGTGTCATTTTCCATCTCAGCACTAAACGGTTCTGAAGAGCATAAAATTGAAGCCCATGAGATTGCGAGAACTGTTCTAAGTGTTCCACGTTTGGATCGGTCGTGGCTGAAGTCGTTCACCCATCTTCGAGACGTCGAATTTGCGCATAAAGCTGGTCCAATCGATCTTATCTTGGGAGTCCAGTACAGTCATTTACACGCAGAAGATGAAGTGCGTCAAGGTCGTCAGTTTGAGCCTGTCGCGAAACGAACAAAGGTTGGCTGGTTTGTCATTGGTGCTGATAGTTCAAAGAAGACATCCAACTTATATACTCAGTACGTCTGGTCCAACCTGTTAATCTTGAAAAATTCTACGAGTTCGAAACCCTCGGTATTCAAGCCCCTCAGTGTCAATGTCCCGAATCAGCTATGTCAATTGAAGATAGAAAGGCGATCGAGTTAATGGAGAATTCCTGTAAGAAAAGGGGAGAAAGATACGAAATTGGTCTTCCTTGGAAGAAAGATAAGGGTTTTCTACCCAATAACTATGTTCTTGCCGAGAAAAGGTTGCATTCGCTGGAAAGAAGTTTGCGAAAGAACGGTGATAAAGCTCGTTTGTACCATGAAGTCATGAACGAATACGAGAGAAATGGTTGGTCGCGTCAGTTATCGAAAGAAGAAGTCGAAAACAAAGACAAACCGGAGTATTACCTGCCTCATCACGGAGTTTATCGACCGGAGAAAAAGAGTACCCCCTTGAGAGTCGTATTTGACCCTGCTTGTCAATATCATGGTGTGTCGTTGAATTCGTTCCTTTACAAAGGTCCCTGCCTAATTGGAAATCTGCTTGGAGTGTTATTACGCTTTAGAGAAGATCTCGTTGGTCTCGTCGGAGATATTTCGAAAATGTATTTGCAAATCCTCCTTCCGAAAGAAGACACGCTGGTCCATCGTTATTTATGAAGAGATTTGGATGAAAGTCGCGATCCAAAGGTTTATGCGCTTCAAAGAGTTACGTTTGGAGACAAACCATCACCTGACATGGCAAGCTTTGTTATGATCAGAATTGCGAATGAAGACGAGTCTCAGTATCCACGAGCTGCTGTGATTCTCAAACGTGACCGATACATGGATGATCTCATCAATTCAACGAATTCAAAAAGCGAAGCAGAGAAAAGCATAAACGAAGTCGACAGTGTGTTGGCTACAGGAAGCTTTAAAATAAAGGAATGGTTCGTTTCATCGCCAAGTGAAGACGAACGAGACAAGGACGTTTCAAGTCCTGAAGAAAGGAATTCAAAGCAGGACGAGATTGAGCTAAATAAAGGAAGTACAGCGACAAACGAAGTTAACCTTGACGGTGAAGAGGGAATCAAAACCTTAGGAGTCAACTGGAATCCGCAGTCGGATGAGTTTAGTTTCTCGGTAAAGAAGATAAATGACGAAGAAGCGTTAACAAAGCGAACAGTTCTTCGAGAATTTCACGTCTGTTTGACCCTCTGGGTTAGGCCTCCGTGGTAACCATCAAGGCAAGAGTTGCTCTCCAAGAAATTTGGAAGGCAAAGAAGTACGACTGGGATGATCCATTGCCTGATGAAATGCGCGATTTGTGGTACAAACTTTTCAGAGAGCTGGAAGAGTTAAATGAGATTGCAATCCCACGTTGTTTACGTCCTCGCGAGATTTGTGGACCATCCGAATTGCACGTTTTCGCCGACGCAAGTGCTACAGCTTATGGAGCAGTAGCTTATCTTCTCTGGCCTACTTCCAAAGGTCCTAAAGTGAGTCTAATCGCCTCGAGAGTTAGAGTTGCCCCTTTACGTCAGGCAACTATTCCACGATTAGAACTTATGGCATCATTGGTTGCTTCGAGATTGGCAACTACCATTTACAACGAGTTTAAGACGAAGCCAGAAGTGGTTAAGCTGTGGTCCGATTCAAAGCTAGTTTGCATTGATTGCAGTCCGATTCTACAATGTTGAAAGCGTTCGTGGGCGTTCGTGTAGCTGAGATACAGTCAACGTGGGAGTCAAGTCATTGGCAACATGTTCCTTCCGCCTTGAACCCGGCAGATGATCTAAGCCGAGGAATAAAAGTCAAAGACATGCCTGGTCGATGGTTTCAAGGACCGAAATTCCTTAAGTTGCCAGAAAGTGAATGGCCAAACGAGAGCGTGGAAACTGATACAGAGAATGACACAGAAAGAAAGAAACCCAAAATTGTGGGCAGTGTCAATCCCGAAACCCCATGTATTGATCCAAAGAAGTATTCAGATTGGCAACGGTTAGTTCAGAATTACGGCTTATTGTATCCGTTTTGGTCGTAACGCTCGAGTCAGTGTACAAGATAAGTCGAGAATAGAGTTGGGTCCTCTTCAACCTGGTGAATTAAACGAGGCCAAAGAATTCTGGATTCGAAGAGCACAGAGCACGATAGTCGACTGGAAAAAATCATTGCAAGGATCTTGTACCCTTCGTCGAGAACAACATCATCCGAGTTGGTGGACGCCTCAAGAGAGCTTCCCTTCCCTATGATCAAACACATCCCATCCTGTTACCCGGAAACCACCACGTATCAAAGTTAATAATGGAAGAATTCCACGAGAAAGTTTGCCACGCTGCTGTGAAAGAAGCCTTTCTGAAAAGTAGACGTGAGTATTGGATTATTGGCGACGGCGTATGGTAAAGAAAATCATCAAGAACTGTTTGATATGTCGTAAGTTTCGTCAGCGACCCCACTCCACCTTGATGGCAGACCTTCCTCGAGAGCGAGTGAAACCATTTTCCCCACCATTTACAGTAATGGCGTGGATCTGTTCGGTCCATTCAGTCTTAAAGTTTCGAGAAACAAGAGTGTTAAAGCCTGGGGTGCAATTTTCACTTGTGCTACAGTACGGGCTATCCATTTAGAAATCGTCGAGAGTATGTCAGCCGAAGCCTTTCTCCACGCGATGAGACGATTCGCTTCCCATCATGGTTGGCCAAGCACGATAATTTCCGATAACGGTACGTCGTTTGTTGGAACAGAGAGATTATTAAGAGAGCTATTTACAAAGTTGCGAAAGAAGCTCGAAGATTTCGCAACCCTACATCAACTTCGCTGGATTTTTACCACGCCCCGGAGCCCTCATCAAGGCGGAATTTATGAAAGCTTGATAAAACAAGTGAAACGTGCCATTCGAGTGGTGATCGGAAGCCAACGGTTATCTTGGAACGAAATGAACACAGTGTTTGCCGAAGTAAAGTCGTTGATCAACGGAAGACCCTAGGATACCCATCGAACGATCCAATGATTTACAACCCCTTACCCCTAACCATTTCCTCATCGGTCGAGCATCGAACAGCGTTCCTCACGGGTCATTCGAAAGAAGTGAAATCTTAAGTCGAAGGTTTGAGTTTGTCCAAAGCCTGGTTCAGCAATTTTGGAAGAGATTTATTCGAGAGTATCTCCCGACGTTGCAGAAAAGAGGAAAGTGGCGATTAAAAGAACGACAGATGAAGATTGGCGACTTGGTCTTGATGGTCGATTATGAGACACCGCGCGGGAAATGGAAGTTAGCCCGAGTTGAAGAAGTTTACCCTGGAAAGGATGGTGTGGTAAGGAATGTTTTGGTCAAAACGCAGCATGGTCATTACAAAAGGTCGGTGCAACGTTTATGTGTTTTAATAGAAGCTAGTAGCCCATGAACGAGCATCCACGAACTGTGGCCCCGGAGGGTTGGTTTGAATAGCCAACAAATTCCATCATAATCAAATTAATTTTAATGTAATAAATATATCTAGTTATGTTAGTTATTAAGTTAATAAAAGGATACTGTACGAGTGACTGCTAATCAGTTAAGCGTCAGGAGAAGTACGAGATAGAACGAACGGTTGATTTACAAATAGTTGTGTTAGACAAAGTCCTACGGGGATCCACCCTTCAGGTACTGAACTTTATCTGTTTGCATGTATGTTTGTAGTGTGATTAGTGTTTATGTTAATGTTTAAGTTTAGTTTGATTCATCGTATGAACTAAGAAAATGATTGGAATGCATGTATCTTTATACCTTTTACTTATATATAGTTAAACTTAATCTTTTCTATAGAATATATTTTCAATAAATATTAAAGAAATTCCCGTTCGACTTGCGTTTAAAGTAGCAGTGCCAAACAGCTCTCGTAATGAACCCAAAACGTCAGAACATGTAATCTCTCTAAAGCTGAATAAATTATCGTACCATTTTTCTTGAATTTTACTACGCTACTAGTTGTGTGTAGGGTATTGAGCGTTGCATTTCAATACATGAAATCGGTGCTGTTATCAGAAAAATCCATAACTTATCTACTCGTTCACATATATCAAAAGAAGATGGCAGCAGTAATTGAAAATGTAAACATGTCTTAATATGTACCTCTCCAATAGCGACATCTCTCTGATATGAACATATCAAGTCAAGTCCGGAATTGCAAAGTTAACCCATCCCCTGCTAATGATGTGATTTATTGCAAGTGCGTGAAGAGATAAACAATTGTGATATCAACAGCCCGTGTAACTCAGGTATATTTACTAGTCAAGGCCCTGCAAAGGAGTTTGTGTGCATTTCATGCAAAACAGGTTATCTCAATTGTTTTCGGGTAAAATGACCATGGCGGTCATAACCGCCATAGCTCTAAATCCTGAATTATCAAAGCTACAGTCTTTCTGAATTGCTTATATGGTTCAGAATGGTTGCTTTTAGGGGTGGTCACTGGAGGGTGAAATTATCATCAGTTTTATATTTTACAAGCAAATTATGTTTACCATTCCAGGTCAACTGCTAATTAGGCATAAAATTACTGATTCACCCGGAAAAGTCTAATTTTTTCTATTTTCTAAAAATGTTCGCCATTGATGAAAAAAATGCTTTTAATATATTTATTATAAATTTCCAAAGAAATAACGATGTTTTGTTGCGATACGACATATTTCATTCACTTAACCCCCACTAAAACACAATTTCAGCCATATTTTGCAAATTTAATCGCTGTTTTTCGTCGTCCGTCGCAAGCGCCTTCTAAACATGGTACTCTAACACGACTCTAGTTGACTAAAGAATTCTTTCCGCCATTGATTTCATCAATTATGTCGCCATTGCAATGGCATAATCCTCAACAACTCCACCAAGTCCACCTTCGTCAATCAAGCCATTTTCAATATTGTAGTAAATCACATCTGTAAGTCAAAAGCAATTGCTTGTCAATACAAAACAACTTTATACTGAAATATGTAAAGTAGAATGGATATTAGAATAAAAACAAATTAAAAAAAAATGTTCGTGATATTTGTAGCAATACAATCGACTTGCAAACTTCAACAAATGTTTTAATTCCCATCGACAACTCTGGTGACGGGTTGCAAATTTTAAGGTTGGGAAGGTTTGACTTGGCTTTCTTTGATAATTTTCCACTTGGTGAGTTTTTCTCTCCAAATGTTGCACTTTCTCTTCATGTCATAGATGTTTCAAAATATAAAGTGATTTTTTTATAGAGATGAATGAAAGAGTGCAATGGAATAATGGTTTTCAGTCGAGGCCTAAAGAGAAGTCTTTCAGCACTTTTTGTAAATAGTATAGCTAGTAATTTTCAATAAGTGACCGTAAGTAAGAACGGGTTCAAACGGCTCACTCCTTTCACTTACTTGCGAATGCCACTACAGAGAGAAAGATACATAAATATATGCGAGTGAATAATACTGATTATTACTGAAAATGAAAAAAATGAGGAATGATCTAGCAACGGCTTCAGCCAGTGCTTCTTCTCTCAGCAATAAAAAACTCCATAATTCGAAACTCGCTAAAGTGCAAAATTAATGTTTCGAAGTTTTCTGAGCGTCATTTAGTAATACCAGCAAAGTGGTGTTGAAGGTTTTGAGGTATACGATACTTCATCAAATTTAGATTAAAATTTAAATTACAATTAATGTATCCTACCTTTCATTTGTGCTATCGGAAACTGCAGTAGAACGAGATTGAAGCTATAAACACAAATTGAAAATACCAGTTACGGATTTTTGTTAAGCGTTGCAAAGTATTCTACAAACATCGTGCTTATAAAATGTCTCAATATTTTGAACCATGTTTCATGGTATTTGTTTTCAAGAAATAATAGATGGACAGAAGAAACAAAAATGAGGCTCACATCAAATCTCATAGTTGGAGAAAGAATAAAATTAGACCTCTAGATGTCACCCAACCAGGTTGATCTTTTTTGTTATTTTCGGAATAATTTTATTCATAAAAATTTTATCATGTTCGCTCTCTGTTGTCATTTCCTACCATCTGTTGAGACCTCTGTGCCGCTAGGCAAGCTACAGCGAAAGAGCACTGGCTTCTACTGTGATATCTTATCTGTGAAGTCTTATCAGTGCCCGTTTCGTTGAAGAAACGATGAACCAAGATTCAACTTCGCGTCATAAAATCTTTGAAACATCAGCCCGACTTTCTTCATATTTCAACTGAAGGCCTTTCCGTGAAGTACTTTAGATAAAAAAGTCATTTATATCCGGATTGGGTTCTCCTCCAGGGCAAGAGTCGTGCATTGACCACGTGATAACGAAACATTCTGAGCTCATCAGTGAAGGATGAACAGTTGTAAAGGTTTTATTGCAACTCATAAGAATTACCAAAGGATATTTTTGTAAAATCTATTATATTACGAGCGTCTTTCCTTAAGTCTAGCGACCTACATTGTTCCGGTACCGCATGAGAAACTCTAGCTCGAATCCTCTTGATCTGACGTATTCTTTGTAACCAATTACAGCCTAGGTATCTGTAGTTTTCTTCTGATTTTGGTGAATAACTGACGCAATCTTAAAAAGAAAAACATTCGTATACCGTCAATATCACATCCGGACATTTAAATTACCCTAAGTTACTGACCAAATTTATTTAACATGCATTGCAATATGACGAACCAACTTCGACAGGTTTTTATCGGAAATAACTCTAGGGCCATGATTTGTATTGTTTAGAATATCCCTGAGTTTAGCTTTAACGTTCAAACACACGATATTACTGTCGTTATCAATGGAAATGTCAAATACGTTCCTAAGAGCTTTCACTAGAAGAATATTAAAACTTGGTCGCTCTTGCAAATATATTTTGTTGTTTAAGCATGAATACGCTGGGCAGACAGTGTATGCCAATTTAAACAATGATACTGAAAGAATTTTCCTTACCTGACTAATTGAGGCCTCGTTTTTGTTTCTCTTAAGCTCAACTTTTAAAACCTCAGGCTCCGTGCCCTTCTGCAGTGAATCATCTCACACAAACACTTTTCCTGCCGAACAATATGCGCATGACATGTTCGAAGTTGCCCGCTTGTTGACTGTAACCGTGATCAACACATTGCCAAGCAACCAACTTCTTGACGCTCCATTGCGCAGGAGTCATTAAACAACTGCAGTTCTATAAAAACAACAAAATAGTCATCTTCCCTGAAACACAGTGCAGAAAAATACGAAACCAACATACAGACCTTTTTGGTTGGGTCAAATAAAAAGAAAATGTATATTTGACCATCATATCACCCACGATTTCCATCATCTCTGAACTAAGTGTGTTGCTTGAGTCTTCCTTTGATTTCTCAAGGGAGTTTGGGAGTGAATGGAATTTGGTGGGGGGATTAGTGACTAAGGGTATGGGTTTGCAGCATCTGAAGATATATCTGCGTTGTTAAGACTCTAAAGGAATACAAGGACAAATGATTGAAAACGAGCTTGCATATAAGCAAAATTATGTAACATGAAATGGACAAGTTTATGTAACAACACTGCCTAAGCTGTATAAAGTTTAAACACCACTTCTTAATATCTATTGAAAATTTAGCAAGCAATCTCCGTGGCCATAGAATGACATGTGGACTTACTTTTGTAATCAATGGCACGAATTGTTTTCTTAACAACAGTGGACAGTTGACAAACCAGGATGAAATGACATTATCAGCAAGAGTTACCGTGTATTGAGAGTATCTAAGGTGAAACATATCAGTTCGTTTATATTTTATTCAATTTCACAAAATCAATAATAAAAAGTTTGAGATGTTATCGCGTTAAACAAACCTCGATGATGCTGTGTGAGGCAAACATATTCCAATGACTTGTTTCAAATGGATCGCTGTGAAGTTTTTGTACTAATCACGAAGCTTTGAAAATGCTATTTAAACGTTTTAAAAGAATGTTAGCAACTTTTCGTCGAATACGATTGAGTGTTTATACAACCTAGCTCTCTTTAGGGGGTACATTGATATTTCATAAAAGATTTCTTAATTTACGTAACTTCAAGAAACATACCAGAGAGAAATTCTAACAGTGGTATGACAACTTGAGGCGTTGGCGAAAGTTTAGTAAACTTTTCCAGATATGTTGGGAGCAGCCTAAGGACAGAAAATTTAGAAATTATTACCCAAATAATCTTGTGAAGGAGTATCTCGCATAACAAGAGACGTTACATTTAAGCTGGAGTTTATTGAAAAACATTTCTGTAAATTCACTGAGCACATTATCAAGGCACGATTTCAAATATCTCCAAAGTAATAAACTTCTAAAACGCTGCAATTACTTAAATCAACTTCATTCTTTACAAAGTGCTAATGGACATAAAAAACGTCTCAAATTCCAGACAATCTTAAGTAGCCATACCTTGCCATAACTGAAGGCATTTCTAACATACATATGGTGAGACAATATACGCTTAACGTCGTGGAATGAGCAACCAAACCAATCTCCAAAGTACGCATCAGACAAAACTAGACGAAATATACAACAACGTTTAAGCGAGAACAGACAACCGCTGAAAATAAAGTGAAGCAGGTTCTTACCTGTTCATCTTGCCCAATAAAAATGTGGTACGTACACAGCTCTGTTAATACCTGCACATGTTACAATAAAATATCCAATTAAATCATTAGTATAGTATGATATAATTATGGTATAAATTGGTTATGGTATGATATGGTATGATATAATTATGGTATGATATGGTTATCGTATGGTATGATTTGGTCATGGTATGGTATGGTGTGATATAATTTTGGGATTATATGGTTATCGTATGGTATGATATGGTTATCGTATGGTATGATTTGGTTATGGTTAGTATGGTATTATGTATATGATATGATTGTATGATATGATTATATGATATGATGTGGTATGGTTATGGTTATGGTATGGTATGGTTTTGGTATAGTTATGGTAAGATATTATGATAGATGCAAAAAACTGAATGATAAGAACCGTACTGGAAAAATTCTAGCGTACAAATGAGGTCGGCGCATATCATGAGGAACACGAAATAATCCAGGAAGAAAATCATAATTTCAAACCTGAATGCAAAGTAAAATTTCTAGTTCATGATTTTGGTGTGAAAAGTGCACAACTTTACATCCCTTACCATTTTAGATAACACTGTACATATTGAACGTAAGTAGTGCTTTCGAGAATGTATCAAGTTTTTATCTTGCAGTGCCTCCGGAAAGTTTCTCATAACAACATCCAACACCTCCCATTCCAATTTCTAGAAAATGAAGAAAGTTGAACTTCATTCGAAACTTAATGCCAGATGATATATTATGATAGAAAAGTTTACCTGTTGTAAGCACACAGGAATAACATTCATGCCTCGCTGTAAGGCAGTGAAACAATCCCGGTTGTCTTATCTTCTGCAGAACTAAAACAAAAATGAGAATGTATTACACTAACAAGAAAAGGAATTTTGGAAGCAGAATAGCTGACATGCCTTGCAGTATCATCATTAACCAACGTTTTCCTTTCAGAACAATTAACATGCGAAGTGAATTTGACTTTTCCACTTTTGTCTTGCACAAGGCCTTGACGTTGTCAGCTCGCAGACTGAGAAAACATTGAAGAATCTTTACAAAAAAACAATGTAAGACATCATAGAAAAATCGCAAGAAATAACATTGAATTTGGCTTACCACAAGTCGTATCTCCGATGCAATAGACGTCCGATAGCCATTGTAATAATGAGTTTTTATGTGGTACACTAATATATTGAATATTCGTTCTGCAATTACATAATAGGAAAGAAAGAAAAAAAAAATTTTATATAACATCAGTGTAAAATGAATGATGGAACTGTACAGCAAAATATGGTGTAGGCATAACACGTGGCCCTGCGAAGTAGTTGGCACTAAGAACCATGCTGTCATGCCTGCCATCACCAGATATCATCAGATAATCTTGGTTTTTTAATGTTGAAAATAATCCGTTTTGATACTTTTTCCTATGAAGATATATCACAGGGAATATTTTTTTCCTACAATTATTATATACAAGTACTATAATATCTAATTCCCGTCTGGTCCCTATTAGGCTATTACTCCTGACAATATTGTCGCACAGAAGAAAAACATTAAATATCTCAGCAAGTATTTGGGCTAAAGACCCCGGAATACCAGTAAACGATAGCGGTTAAAACGATTCTTTGAATAGTATATTCCAACCAGCATATAGTTATAACCTGCATTTGTATTATACGTGAAAACAAGAATTAAAATAATAGCTTGCTTTGTTATCAGAAATTACTCACCCATTGCAAGATATATTTTGGAAATTCCATATTTTTTCGCTTTTTTGGTCTCTGTTGTCTTCAAAATGTCTAGAATTTGACATGTTATCATTCTGTTTTAATTCTGAGTAATTCTTGGTGTAGTATGTGCAAAATAATCAAAGAAAGAGCATTTTATAAGTTCTAAGCGATAATCATTGCTAATCACGTGCTTAAGGCAAGCTCGAATCGGACCTAGGTCAGATTTTCGGCTTTTGGCCCGAAATTTTTATTATTGTGAAATATTATTTCCGGTGATGCGATAATTCATATCATCAGGTATGTTTATATAAAAAATGGGCAAAAATCTTCTAAAGGCTTGATTTTGACGCTAAAGATATCAAAATAATCCTGAATATGTGAGCTAAACCACTGCAACCGGTTTTCGTTTGCATTTGGGCAATATCCAAAGAATTAGGCCGCTTTGATGTGTAATATTGAATATATACAACACGTGAATATCGTAGCTGTGAATAGCTATGTATGCATGGCGGTAAAACGCCGTATTTCCACTGGAATTTGCAATATTTAGCCTTGAAATTTACTACATTTGCGAATTTGTCAGTTTGCTATATTTACTATTATTCCATGCCATGCCCAATTCTACAATATTCTGAAAGGTTCAGTAGTTAAATGTACCACAGAATTCAAGTGCTACAACAGTTTGAAAGATTTACTTGCCTTTTAAATTCCGACTTTCCTGTTCGATGGGGTTCTAAAGCTGGTAGGGGAATAAAGCCTTTTAATAATGATTGAACTGTAATTTCTTGTGAACTTCATGAGAGAAATAATCGAACAAATACACTCATACTGTGATACATTGGCTTGGAATATGCTCCAAAACGTGTGAAATCGAACATTTGTTGTGCAATCACCTTGCAAATATCAAAGAAACGGTATCAAATTTTGAATATAGATTAACCAATCTGATTGGTTTTTATTGAACCAATCGTGGAGTACAAAAATTGACCAATGACAAATTGACCTGTGTACAGAAATAACCAATCAAGTTGTCTTAATTTTGCTGAATTATGCAAGAGCCTACAGGCTATAAAACAGAGCCGTCTGCGACCGTTTTTCTCAGGTAAGTGAGTTCTTTCTTTAGGTAGGATCAAGGTATGTATAATTAATTTTTTAAATAGAAGTAGACCCCGTGGCCCCGCTGTTAGCTAAGAATCTCTGTCCCCGTATCTGGAAACACGGCTCACTGCTTGTCTAACTGTGTTTTGCTTTTCGTTTTCTAGGGAGCTACTAATAATTTTTTTTTGTGTTTTTCAGACAAAGACGATCGTAGTTTAGTTTCGGTATCCAACCCTAAGAAGCCACCCCATATCCATGCCGTCAGTTAAACCCAGCCAGCAATTGCCTTCATGCTAATTGTGATGCTTCATTTTCTAGGAACAACTCACCATATTTTTTGTCGTTTCAGCTACAGAGTTAGTGGGTTGTGGGTTGTTGGATGTTGTGTCGTCGGTTGTGTGTTTTGTGTTGTGTTGTTACTGTCTTGTCCTCTACGTTTCGTATTGTCTGCCAGTCGGTTTGGGAGAAGCCCTGTAGCTCTCTCTTTTTCCTGGCCACACAAAGAACACATTTTGCGGATACTCCTTTTTAGGAGTTCATGGGTTCGAATCCCATGAATGTGTCAATTTTCGCTGATATCTAATGTGGTCCGTCTCAAATACAAAAGCACAACATCCAACGGACAATCTGCATCCTTTCATCACACCAACTACAAGTGTTGTCCTCATACAACAGAATGGAACTTCCAACGGAGCAAAGAGTAACCAATACCCAAGATGAAGTTCTTGTACCTTCTCAAACAGGACAGAATGCGGCACTTGTTAATGAAGTATTCTCGATGTTTAAGGGATCCTCTCAGTTAGACGTCCGATCAGAGGATATTTCAAAGTGGTAAGCTCATTTAAACTTGTGTTACTCTGCGAATAATTCACCCATTTTAATAAATATGAGACCACTAAACTCATTGCTGTCCGGTCGTAAACGGCGCACACAGATAATTTCGGTTTTATCTGGAAGTGTTTTATCAATTCAACCAGAAATTGTATTATCTTAAAGAAAAAACATTTACCTATTTGTATAACTTTAGTTCATTTCAAAAGCTTTCCTATAAGCCAAGATATTTATTGCAGAACTTGTACTTTTTAAATTGAATGTTAGAGAAGCAAAAATACGCAAAGCCTTCCAAAAATCTCGCCTAAAAACCTCCAAATATTTGTAGCTTACATTGGGATCAATATTTTCATATATTTTACTCGAAATACAGTTGCTTTGGCGATTTGTAGTGATATTTCCAACAAATGTGTTTACAAACGGAAACCCGAAAATGTGCATATAATTATCACCATATTAGCGAAAATTTGACAATTATGACCTCTAGGGACAATTTTACCCAGAAATCGATTTCTGGGCTTTTTTACCCCCACGGGGTAGGCAACATTACGTTTTTGACACCTCTAACCTCACGCGACAACCACTTGTGCATGCGGCTGAGCAACGCCTCGCTATACACAATAACAAATAAAAAAATCTATATTTTTCGAGTTTTTCTGCCCATCCTGACTTAAATCCTATCAGAAAAGATAACTAATGCCTTTACAGTTTATATGTAACGGTTAAAAGACGACAGGATAAAAAATAACGAAGAAAATAACGAAATTCCAAAGGCGAGTTATATTTCCATTTTGTAATCCTGTGTAATTTGATATGATTTTTAGAGCTGCACTGCAGTGTCAGGTTAACAGCAATATTGATTAATTTCTTGATTAGAAATTTTCGAGCTATATTTTGGTGGTATTTTTGTGCTTTTTAAATTAAACGGATTAATTTCAACATTAAAAAACCAAGATGATTTCATGATATCTGGTGATGGAAGCATGACAGCATGGGTCATAGCGCTAAGTATTATGCGTACACAATATTTCACTGGTGTTATAAAAAATAGATTTTTTTTCTCCCTTTCCTATTATGTAATTGCCATTTACCAATATATATGTAACTGTCAGGGGTTGGGGGTATTATGTGAATATGAAAGAAAACAACCTGCATTTTGTTCTGTATATTCTTGTGTTATAGAAGTCAAAAATACATGCTGTTACTATACTGTATAGGCCCTTGTGATTCATATACAATTATAGTTTCAATTGTGTGATAGTTATGTTCTTGTAATCTCAATTGTAGATTCTATGGCATATAGAGTCGAATTGGTACGGCAAAATATCTTTGAGTATTGAAGTTTATGGCAGTTCTTCAGGTATGTTCTGGCAATTCACTGAAATACTATTTGTTCGCTAAGGAATGTTGTCCCATGGTAGCGGTACGCATGAACCTGGGATATCACAATGCTGATAGCCTCACAACCCTGGACAATAATATAATAATTTACTTGTTCCTTGTGTTTCAATTTTAGATCAAATAAAGTATGGCAACCCAGGAGTTGCTAACAATTATTACCTTTCTCTTATCACTGACTACACCTCCATCCATCGCTGTGCCATACATGGATTTGATGGACTGACATACCAAGCAAGGTAAATATTGCAGGCTACATGGTATATGTTCAGTTTATTATTATGTCATATTAGGACTATTGGACATTTTTTTTTATTCATTAATTCCCCTATATGGGAATGTGATAAAATTCGATGTTAACCCCCAAGTAAAGATTTCACAAAATCAATGGAAATAACGCTGTACCTCGACTGGTTTCAATTCTGGAGGAGCCGTGTATGGCAAAATTATATGCATTATCATTTCATTTTTGTTGATGATTGTTCGATGGTGTTTTGGTGCCAGAAGATAATTGATACTAATTATTGGCCCACGTACTGAAGACACATAACATCCCAGATAATAGCAACAAGTGTTGGGAATGCGGATAAGTCGACAGGACATGGTCGCTTAAATGAGGCAGCTTCCTGGTCTGCACGGAAAAATAACCAGGACCAAATGCATTCGGCAAGAAAGATGTTTGTCGGAGCGATTTCACTCAAAGTCGTCGTGATTATAATTAGTGGGTGAAGACCTATTCTGTGTCCTGTAGTTCCGACGGGCAAAAATTCGATCATTACAAAATAAATGGACTAGTCAGGGTTAGCTGGATTAATAAGCAAGGCT
>NW_021163460.1:0-57843 GCF_004324835.1 Dendronephthya gigantea
GTATCAGTTCTAAACTTCAACCAAACTAATTCTAACAATTCGAAAAAGCTGGGACTTCAGACGAAAAAGGTCAGCCGATTTTGAAAAATCTTAGATGCGGGGTGTTATAAGGCGGTTAGTAATTTCATCATCACCTTCATCCAAGGATGTTCCAGAGCTTCTGAAACCGTGATGCATTTTCTGTGACCAACAGTAAGCAGTTTTGTTATAAGATCCTTAGCTTCACTGCTAACATTCTTCCAGAGGTTGTTCGGAAATTTATACGACCCTTCTTTGACTTGTTTCTCCAATGGGTTATTTGCCTGCTTTGAAAATAAAGAAGATCCGGAAAGTCTAAAAGACGTTAACTTTTCATTGACGTACTCCAATTTAGAAATGAGGTTAAGCTACCTCCAGCTTCATTACAAATCGTGTTCACTACGTGAATTTGAGTAAACTGAAGTATATGGCATACCAAACATATAACACACGATTTCTTGTAGGATCGTTCTTCAGGCTACGGGATTAACATTTTGGTAGCGAGGTAACTTGGTGTACCACAGATGTTTCCATATAGGAATTCTGATCTAAAAAATTAATTGTTATCATTGAGAAACTGTAACAATGAGAAATAACTGAACCTAAAACGTTTGCAGAATGCGCTCTGCTTTCGTAAAACGAAATCACGGACAAAACTCGGAATTGAGATTATAGTGACTTCCAGGATTTGCTGGCAATGGTCACATCGAATGGTTTCTTCAAATACAATTTAAAGGGCAATTTAAACACAAGTTCAATACACAACCGACACAAACCTTTATAAGCGTTTCGTCATACGAGGAACACAATAAAACATTTTCTGGCTAGAGAAGAAAAAGTTAAATTATGGTCGTTAAAGTTTAGGATATAAAGACAGTAGTGATAAATAAATTAGGGCGTGCTTACCTTCCAATCCCTGTTAGTGATGCCATTTTCATGTAAATGCTAAAAATACGAAACAGTATGAATAAAGTTAGTTTAGTTCAGGCTCCTGCAGTAACACTGGATCAATAACAGATGATCCTTAGCTTGGTGTCATTAAAAGCTCCAATCTCTTCGTGATATTTTCCATAAACTTTAGTCATCGCCTGTGAATGAAATATTCCAATTTGTTTAATTCATTCTTCGAAGGCTACACATGGCTACATTCCGCTAAACGACATCCTCACCTGAAGGCACATTGCTTTCATAGTTGGTTTAGTTGTCAATAGGAATCAGTGATACAGATCGTTAGACAACTCGAGCCTGAAAACAAAATAGAAAAGTCGATCGAATCTTGAATGGTTTCATCCATGATTCTATACTTCTCTACTACATTCTGCAGGACAAATAACATTGCGTGAACTGTGCAGCAATATAGAGAATAGGGGGAAGCCAGACAGAAAAGCACATGGAAAGTAGTTTGAATATTTGCAAACCCTGATAGATAAATGTCGTGGACTCACACATTTGTTATCGGCGTCTCCTCGTCGTTTTGTTCAACAAGACTCTCAAATAATAGTCACCTGATAGCAGAGATACGTTACTGAGTTTGATTCCTATCGAGGAATAAGGGGGGGACGCTTTATGAAGAACTGTTAAAAAGCTAGAGCAGTTAGGCTTATCACTAACCTATTTCAGTTCATCAGCTAAACATTCATACAGGACTTCAAACTAAAGGTGATTCCAAAAGACAACGTAGTTTCCACTCAGATCTTTTTCCATTGCAAATGCGTGCAAATCAGATTCGAGTGCCCCAGAAGTTCCTCTCGCGTCTGTCACATTGAAAACATAAGAAATTGTTTCATACTCTTTTACGAGAACAGTTTAGAGAAAGAGGTCAGGACTATTGAATTTGTCTTGTTATACTCATAGCGACAGGAAATCCTCCATTACATTTCCATTTCCTATATTTTCAACGGAAACTAACCTTAACTTCGAGACTCACCTTGTAATTCCAAATCAGGTTGTACGCTGTCAGATCTTGACTGAATCTGTAAAAAAGATCCGCTTAAATATCATTGCTTTTTCATCTTTCAAACGACTAGAACATTTTCCCATTTTTTTAATATGAACACTTACTTGTAATAAAAAAACTGGATTTAAATTCTCACATCTTTCCTGGATTTGAATCCTATTTTTGTCCTCCAATGCGAGAGATATCCTTCAAGTTGATTCCTCAACGTTCCCTCGTTTTTCCAGAGCTCTAAGACACAAGTATAGCACGTGAAATAACAGGCTATACGTACATGCAAGCATGCATTATGAAATTTTGGAACACGATTGTTGATTTAAAACGTACTTCTGCAAGCTTTACATTGTCACGAATTGATAAACGATCTTCTTCAGTCTCTGGTGGCTGAAGGAAAGATAAAAACTTTCCAACAAAATTGTTTCTTTACAAAAAGGTTTTACACTTCTGAATGAATTACCATTTAATTATTTCCTCAGTGGGGCAGTTGGCACAGTTTAAGGATGAATGATGGAGTTTAGTTACCAAAGCAGTTGATACCACTTAGTCATGAATACGATTGGTTAGTCAGAATCACCTCAATGGGTTTATGTAAATAATGGCCCTCGCAAAAAAGTTTTCAAAGATTTCTTACTTCGTCAGGGCTTTCAAGGTAATAGAGCAAACCAGCAGGCTGTGAAAATCGTATTCAAATTTATTACATAATTGTTTATGAACCAAAAATTATGAACAGGAAATCTCGCATTTAAACTTTCTTGTATATTTTAGACATTAAAAACTATAACTACTTTAATACGAACATTATTCTCGCAAGTAATGCCATTGCTGTTGGATGATGCTATGCCAACAATAATGATTATAAATTACTTATGGAGTATGCTTGTTAGTCTCAATTGAACTATTTACAGATGGCTAGTATATAGAGGATTATAAAATCACAAGTTTTAAGATGAATCTGAGAATGTTGCTAAAATACAACTCAGGTCCTGCGGATGGAATAGAGGCTATACCTCTGCAACAATTTGTTAATTTATCACACTAATTCGCACCTGTTCAATAGCGAACGTCTATCAGTGCTTTGCGTAAACATGGCCATGCGTAAGCGTTTTGGTAGAGCGCCCTCGGCAAGCGCCAGAACTTGTATTTTTGCCGCGGTTTCTCATCAGCTTCCTAAAGTGAAGTTCTAACTAAATATTAACAGATGATTTTAGGCACTTCACACGATGCAGGAATATTCTTGAGGTTTTAAAGGGTCTTAATTTCGAGTGGTATTATACGCACTTCAAATTCAAGCAGGGAACAGTTGATGGAAAAATGAGTCAACTGTACGTCCTCAGTGACAAGAGCATTGCACCGGCATCGCAAAAGCGTAGGTTCGATTCCTGCCGGAGGATCTATAGTTCACTCATTTTTCCGTCATCTGTTCCTGGGATTTGAAGTGTGTATAATACCTCTCAAAATTAAGACCCTTTAAAACCTCTTAAATATCAACTGAACTAATATGTACATTCATCACGGCTAAAAAAATGCAGAGCGTTATAAATGACGTTCGTCAAAGGCAGAAAATTCTCAATGGATGAATGAATGAATAAAACGTACCTCGATTATCGCCTTCAGAACCATGCCAGCACCTTTCACAATTGTTGTCGACGGATGCTGAAATTGTTGAGGAACGAATTCAAAACCACGATTGGTAAGAACCATTAGCGGGCAATAGTAAAACATACATAGCGAAGAAATGGTAAAATTGGTACTATTATTTAGTTTTGTCGTAAACCTACCTGGAACAATCGATAAATGCAATGACCCATTTCTAGACAAACAAATAACAGACTTCATGAGTTGCTCCTATGCATGGGTCAAGCTAGTGGACGTGGTAAACTTCACCAAAAAGGTAAAGAGAGAAAGGCTATTTAATCAACTCTCAACCTCAGTCAAAGAGCCATAAACTACCAAGAAGACAAGTTGAATGAAAAGCTCCTCAAATTTCTTTGTAGCATACCTGCAACTTTCTCCAGTAATTTCCCAAACTGTTCATCATCTGTTGTCTCACTAAGAGGAATATGCAATAGTCGATTTATTGTAACAGACTACATGAGTTGATTCAAAATATTGGAAGCAATCACACCTTACTATTAGTTTAACATGAATGTCCAACTTCACCCCCGTATTATTTTAATATATTGCAAAGCAACTAGAACAAACCTGTAAGGAGGACACAGAGCAAACGTCAGAAAATCAAGCAATCCACTTATAACTAAAACCCCAGTAGAACGAATATAGAAGAAAAGTTTTCATGGTTAATCTATTTCTTGTGTTTAGTTAGAAAGGTAGTTCAAATTAGAAAGGCAGTTGCTACGAATCACTTGCTGGGTTTTGCAAGGGAATTTCTCTTCCAAAACAAAGCTATATACATACAAGAGGGATGGAAAAATAAAATGCAAGGGTTCAGCATAGATTATAGGCAACCAACACCGCACATCTTACACATTTATCGTGAGAATTTCCAACAAACTGCTTAGAAATTTTTCAGAGGATAACAAAGAGCTTTTGTTTATCTGTTCTTGTCGAATGTCATAGTTATCGTGCGTTGGCTATATAAAAAAACAGAATTGGTTTCGATAAAATTGGATCCTGTTAACATTCAGATTTCAAAGTTGGCTGAGTTTATGTGGATTGCAAGTTAAAGGGGTAACACTAATGACAGTGACAGATTTGGCAACATATTACCAGGAAATTCATCGTTAAAGTGTTGGCGCTTTCCTTTATACGGAAAAAACGGCCAGACCGGTCCTATTGTTGATCTCGGTACAGACAGATTACTGGTATTTTAGAGTGTTTCAAGAACTCTGCGTTCAAGTATATCGTTACTTGCATCTGTCTAGCTCGGAAATTTCGCAACTATATTCTTAACGAAATACTCTATTTTAAATTTAAATATGACCGGTCTGACCATTTTGGCCGCTTAAAGGAAAGCCCTCTCTTTACCTGCATCAGAGCACACAGTATGTCGACAGCGGCGTGAGTCACGGCTTCATTATTCCTCTTCAAAGCTTTCACAGTTTTCACACCAACCTTCTCATAGAAGCTGTAAAAACAAAACAGAAACACGGTCTAGAGAAAGTGAGCTGGTTGAGTAAACAGCGTGTGTTGTGGTTAAAGATAAACGTTTCTCACCTAGTGAGCGTTGTGAAACCTGCTTTGGATCCAACCTAATGTCTCAAAGCGTGAAACAGTGCTTCGAGATCTTTATCTGATATTTTGTTTTGGTCTCCTGCAAATAGACGAAACATTTTAACTATTTTATGTATATATTGAATACCTGTGAAGGTAATAGCAGTCAGAATATGTATATTTTAGGGGTGAACACTAAATATATTTATTGGCAAAGATATACAATACCTTCGTGAGCAATGAGCATTGTGATGGCATTAATGATAAGTCTTTCTTTATTCTCCGGGAAAAGTCCTTACAAAATATTTAAAATCGTTTGAAATATATATTGGAGTTTAAAAGACTTAATATTCCAGCCGTACTTCTGGCGAGAAAAATTCAAATCTACCATTTCATGGATTCGGACCCAGTCAACTCAGCAACCAGAGTTACCGCAGCGTAGTCCCTAGGCCTCTTAACGTTCCTTATACGCGGCGAGGCGGGAACTGAGAGGCCTAGAACAAAATGTTTTGTATTTTGGCTATTTTGTCCCCACTTTCTGTATTGAGGTCAGTTTACGATCCACGACGCGGTTAACTGGCCTTGTTCGACGTCGCTAGTCAAATATTTGCTTGAAATAACCTACGGGATATTAATTATACTGTCAGGACTTCGAAATATCCATACAAACGTTTCAATGTCATTTGCTGTCGACGCTATCGACTATCAAGTAAACTCGAGTCCGTGCGTACATGGTTATGATTATAATAAGCTTCAATCTGCCAATTTAAATTATTCTCGCTTCCTTTATAACGATTATTGTGTAAATCTAGGTCAACTAATGCATACTAAAATAAGCAGAAAACTAACGTGCGTATGAAAAACACGTGAGTGGAAAACAGCCTTAATCCAGATTTTGACAGAACATTAAAACTCAGTAAAAATGCAATAATATTCTCTACACAGGATTTTGTCTGCAGAAAAGTACAAAATAAGAAATTGTCAACTTACGTCTTGGGTGACTGCATGAAGTAGACCGCTGTAGGAAATATTGCAGTTAAATCTCTACACATCTTCGGTTAAATTTCCTGCAAGGAACCAGTAATAAGACAATATAAGCTTTTGGAGATATTTCAAAAATTTAAAGTGAAATAAAAAGAGAAATATTTCACCTGGAGACGCAGCGAGGAATTTTAAATGACTGCTTTCTACTTCTTCGTCAACAACGTTATACAATGGACCCCAACGATAACCTTGAAAAATATATCATCTTAAAAAAACAATTCTTCTTTTGCTGTATGTGATGTATTGGACTGACTAATAGGAATACCTGACGAGAAGTGTAATTGTTTGTGTGTTATATGAGATCCCATACGTCAGGAGGAGAATGAAATGAGGGTTCGTATTTACGGCAATCATAGCAGTGCGAGATTTTCATCAGGAAAATTTTGACCATAATTTTCGCTCAATCATCTATGAAAAAGCGTACAGTACCGTCTCTTCGTTGGGGTCGTTTTTACACAAACATCTCCATTTCCACTGCCTCTAACCCCGTGTAGCTAACCAGCCAATGATATATCCCTAGATTGAGTGAAATACAAACATTCAGAACAAGAAATATTTTATATAGCTTCATACAAAATCTGCTTTTTTAAACTACCTGTCGGAAGACGAGTAATTTCTCAGCTGACCGCTTGTGTATTCCAGCCCGAACAACTGAGGATGGTCTCGATAGCTAATTATTGAAAATATCTGACAGAAAAAGAAGTTTTAAAACTATGATATACTATAATACACAAGTCTTAACCAAACGGTATATTCTGGAAAGTAACTGCAAAAATAAAACTATTTTAAGTCGGCTGGATACTTTTTTGCAATTGGACATGTTCAAAATGGAAACGTGAAATAAAAAAGATGATAAAAGCAGTAAACTTGAATCCAGGTCAGAAGACATGGAGTGTTTGGAGTGTTTGGAGTGTTTGGAATGTTTGTTTTTTTTCTTTCAAGGTCTGAGATGAACAATTACTGGAACTGACATGGAATGTCGCATGACTTACTGAGCTAAGGGGATGAAGGCTGACGATGTTGAACATATATTATAGTAATAATAGTTTATAGTTTATTATATATTATAGTAATAGAGTTGATGTTCGCGGGCATAAATGTGTTTTTGGCCCTCCTCGCGGAACACATTTTAAACGCTACGCTCGGGCTAAAATGAGTTCGAAGTCGGGCCAAAAACACATTTATGACCGCGAACATCAACTCTATTGTTAATTATTATCCTATAACATACACATGAGTATATACAAAATTAGTAAAATACAATAATTAGTAAATACAATAATTAGTAAATACAAAATTAGTAAAATACAATAATTAGTAAATAGATTTGAATAAATATAGTTCACCTGGTGCAAGGCACTTTTAATGATAACTCCAAGCTTATACTTTCTGGATAATTTAATACATTTATAGGGTTTAATGATCAATATAGGGATAAGTATAAAATTGTTTGGCTGTTGGGTGTATAACTATCAAAACTACAAAATTATATCCTGTCAAAATTTCGAATTCTAAAATAATGCCGGGTTTATGGTCATTTGAATTTGCTTGCTACTTTTATAATATGCAAAAAAGTAGACGGTAGACACTGATTTAAGTTCAAATTTATAATATTTCGAAATATATTATGCATTATTAATTATATAACATACCTTGAATAAATTTGAAGTTTTACATGATTCAAGAACATTTTCATTTGTATACCGAACTGTTTCGCCTTTGGATTTGATTCCGTTCATTAGTCAAAGTACACTTCAAGATGTCGGGCTTCCGTTCAAAATTGTCGAGGCCAGGGATATGACGGTGCTAGTGCTGTGTCCAGCCAGGAAAAGGTATTTCTGGGAGAATATTAGAGAAAAACCCGAAGGCGTTGCATGTTCATTACTCCAGTCATCGTTTAAACCTTTGTTGCCAAAGCGTGTTCAATTCTTCCAGTGAAAAATATTTTGAGTCAGGCACAAAATATCGCCAGCTTTTTTATCAGTTTCCCTATCCGCTCACAGTATAAGTAAAAAGATGAAAGAGTTTGGTTTAACCCGTAACAAGCTCGCAAAGCCTTCCACGACACGATGGGTAGAACGAATAAGATCCCGCGATGGTTGTTTGGATGCATTCAAAGTTATCTACGAAACACTCAATTTTATGCAGTTTGGAGGATCGCAGGAAGGGCCATTTCCTAGATTAGCTAGTGACGCACAGTCTCATTTTCGCAACGTGGAGAAATTTGAATTTAGGCTGCTCTCATTATCACCCAACATGTTCTGGAACATACTTTGTCATTGACGGTCCAATTAAAGAAAAAAAAATCTATTGCGGAATCAATAAAACAGATTAATCTTTTAAAGGATGAAATGGCAAAACTACGTGCCTCTGTAGATTTATTCCAAATGAATACTACGACAAGCTGTTGGAATTAGCTAATAACCTCGACGTGGCTGAGTGTTTTCTCCGGGTATGTAAAGCTCAAACAAAATGTGATAATCATCGTACCAGTACAGCAGGTGGTTACAACAGATTAACAGTAACCATTAAGAGTCGTGCATAGGTCACGTGATAACAAAACATTCTGAGCTCATCAATGAACAATTGTAAAGGTTTTATTGTAACTCATAGGAAAACCTAAGCATATATTTTGTAAAATCTATTATATTACGAGTGTCTTTCCCTAAGTCTACCGACCCCTGAATTCCCCACGCTATCGTCACCCTGTAATAAATAAGTAACGTTGCAAGTCCTCACCTTCAACCACAAGGATTAAATTACGTAATTCGAAGTGCAAAATTGAGATTACCGGTTTCTGAGTTTACCGGTTTATAATGCTCAGTATTTAATAATCCGTAAGACCAATTTATTATTATTATTATTACTTGACTTACGGATTCATTAAGTTTATCCTCGTCTTAACTCAAAAAAGTTTCAAAGGACTTGCATCCAGAAGGGATTTACCAGGAACAGGCTAAAATTAAACAGATGTTGAGATTATTGCACGATGATGATTCGTGATCTTAAAATTGCTACCTTTTGAAACTCTTCACGAGTTAATAAGCCTTGACTGTTCCCTGTGAAAGAAAAATTGGTAAATATAGTCATATTAAAATATATATTTCCGCCATATTGCAAAGGTAATTTCGCTTGCCTTCAGTTTCTTCCTTGTGTAAAACAGTGTCTTTGGAACCTGGTACGACATCAATCTGAAACGATTGTAAAATGAAAAAGCTAGTCTAAATCAAAGATTCTTTCTTTTCTGCTTCCCCTGCCAGTCGTGTTAGTAGCAATATAAGGGATGGATAGTGAATGTTCTTGCGCGAAATAAATTTCATGCAAAGCGAGTTTGAAGAGAAATTCTTACCATAAAAGCGCTTGGTCCATATCTCGGACTACGACTCAAATATCGAGTTCGTTGAACAAATGCCGAACCAAGATTCAACTTTTGACCGGAATCTTGTAATAAAATCGACGAGGGTGAAGATCTGCCGTGTTGTAAGCAGCATCTTTTGTTCTGCGCTGTCTAAAATGTTGGCAGATAATTTGTTCATTTCGTAAATGCGCGAACAATGGCCGATCTGTTTTAACATTACAAACCTGACTCCTTGAGTTCGGTTTTCTTCATTTCAACATCATCCCGGGTATCTTCAATATTAGTTCCTCATCTTCTCTACACGATGCGAGGCGATCTTTGACAAGATCTACAATCAATGTACGCTGTCTGTGCTCTTGCTAAGAAGTTCTGTTGTAGTTTCAAGGCGTTTTCTGGCTCCTTCTTTAATGAGTTCGGCCGATAAATCATCTGAAATACAACAATATCAATTTGACATTCCGCCAACGGAATGCCCAACCGAAACATTGAACAGGTTTGACCCATCGTTGACCTTACCAAAGAGTTGTTTTGGAATTAAACTTTCATAAATCTCAGTCTTTCCCACCGCTGGTCGTCACAAGATGTTGAGTCACAAGATTTGTACTGAGCCTACGGTACCAGTGGGCTTAAATCGCGGTAAGAAGGTCAGATGCTTTGGTATCGAATTTTGTGTTTGGCACCTGGCTAGAATCATCTGCACGAGTTTTTCTATCAGTTGAAGAAGCCTGGAAATGACAAATACGTTCCTAAGAGCTTTCACTAGAAGAATATAAAACTTGGTCGCTCTTGCAAATATATCTATTGAAAATTCAGCAAGCAATCCCCTGGCAATAGAATGACATGTGGACTTACTTTCGTAATAAATGGCACGAATTGTTTTCTTAACAATAGCGGACAGTTGACAAACCAGGATGGAAATGACATTATCAGCAAGAGCTACAGTATTGAGAGTATCTAAGGTGAAACATATCAGTTCGTTTATATTTAATCATTTTGACAAAACCAATAATAAAAAGTTTAGATGTTATCGCGTTGAGCCAACTTCGATGATTCTGTGTAAGGCAAACATATTCCAAAGACTTGTTTCAATGGATCGCTGTGAAGTTTTTGTACAAAGCACAAAGCTGTTACATGCGATTTAAACGATTTAAAAGAATGTTACCAACTTTTCGCCGAATACGATTGGTGTTTACACAACCTAGCTCTCTTTAGGGGTACATTGATATTTGTAACAGATTTCATAATTTACGTAACTTCAAGAAACATACCAGAGGGAAATTCTAGCAGTGGTATGGCAACTTGAGACGTTGGCGAAAGTTTAGTAAGCTTTTCCAGATATGTGGGAGCAGTCTAAGGACAGAAAATTTAGTAATTATACTTAAAAAATCATATATTGTGAAGGAGTATCTCGCATCACAAGAGACGTTACGTTTAGGCTGGAGTTTATTGAAAAACGTTTCGTAATTCACTGAGCACATTATCAAGGCAGATTCAAATATTCAAAGAAATAAACTTCTAAAACGCTCAACTACTTAAATCAACTTCATTCTTACAAAGTGCTAATGGAAATAAAAACGTCTCAAATCCAGACTATTTAAGTAGCCATACCTTGCCATAACTGAAGGCATTCTAAACATACATACGGTGAGACAAGATACGCTTAACGTCGCGAAATGAGCAACCAAATACGCATCAGACAACACTAGACGAAATATACAACAACGTTTAAGCAAGAACAGACAACCGCTGAAAATAAAGTCACGCAGATTCTTACCTGTTCATCTTGACCAATAAATATGTGGTACGTACACAGCTCCGTTAATACCTGCACGTGTTACAATAAAATATCCAATTAAATCATTAGTATGGTATGATATAATTATGGTATGATATGCATGGTTATGGTATGGTATGATTTCGTTATGGTATGGTATGGTGTGATATTATTATGGTAAGATATGGTTATCGTATGGTATGATTTAGTTATGGTTAGTTATGGTATGATATGATTATATGATATGATTATATGATATGATTATATGATATGATTATATGATATGATTATATGATATGATTATATGATATGGTATGGTTATGGTATGGTATGGTTTTGGTATATTTATGGTAAGATATTATGATATATGCAAAAAACTGATTGATAAGAACCGTACTGGAAAAATTCTAGCGTACAAATGAGGTCGGCGCATATCGTTAGGAACACGAAATAATCCAGGAAGAAAATCGTAATTTGAAACCTGAATGCAAAGTAAAATTTTTAGTTCATGATTTTGGTGTGAAAAGTACACAACTTCACTTCCCTTCCCATTTTAGAGAAGACTGTAGATATTGAACGTAAATATTGCTTTCCAGAAAGTATCAAGTTTTTATCTTGCAGTGCCTCTGGAAAGTTCCTCAGAAGAACATCCAACACCTCCCATTCCAATTCCTAGAAAATGAAGAAAGTTGAACTTCAATCGAAACTTAATGCCAGATGATATATTATGATAGAAAAGTTTACCTGTTGTAACACACAAGAATAACATTCATCGCCTCGCTGTAAGGCAGTGAAACAATCCCGTTTGTCTTATCTTCTGCAGAACTAAAACAAAAATGAGAATGTATTACGCAAACAAGAAAAGGAATTTTGGAAGCAGAATACCTGACATACGTGGCACTATCGTCATTAACCAACATTTTCTTTCAGAACAAACAAAATACGAAGTGAATTAAACTTTTCTACTTTTGTCTTGCACAAGGCCTAGACGTTGTCAGCTCGCAGACTGAGGAAACATTGAAGAATCTTTAAGAAAACACAATGTGAGACATCATAGAAAAATCGCGAGAAATAGAATTGAATTTGCCTTACCGAAAGCCGTATTTCCGATGCACTATACGTCCGATAGCCATTGTCATAATGAGTTTTTATGTGGTACACTAATATATTGAATATTCGTTCGGCTCGTTCTTGAGGTTTACGAAACAATTTCATCTGCAAAAATAGAATGAAATTACTGAAAGAGAAGCAAGTGTGGCATTAAATTACACTTATTTTTGTTCACGAAAATAACTTCATCACAATGAACGAATATGTGTGGACAATCTCTGCATGTCCTTCATTACCTTGAACAAGCGTACTAATCCTAATACAGCCTCCTTGATGTCTTTCTATGCTGTTTCATCCTGAGGCTGCAGCAACAAAGACAAATTACAGTGATTAGATGTAATTTTATGTCTCTAGATGTTCCTACATATACCTTGCAGTCTCTATAATTACCTTACATGTTCTTTACATGACGGCTTAACGTATCGTTTGAGAGGATCAACTGGACAGTGGCAATCTGGAATTGATAAATGAAATGTATATCCTTTTACTTCACTGATGCGTTTGCATTCACGACCCCCGTGTAAAACGATCCAATTTGCGGATATATAGTTAGGTTCAGGTCAGGAAGCTTTCACTGATAAGAAAGAGTTTTCTATTGAAGTACAGTATCAGCTCATCACGAATGAAGAGGGAAATTGGAGTGGAGAAATGAAACCGTCTGAAAATGATTGTATTGAGTACCTTCTCGATTATATGCAAAACATCGCAAACTTTCGGTGAATCAGAGGATTCAATAACATCGACCAGAAGCTGGACAGCTCGGATCCGCACAGAAATATCCCGATCTTTGACAATGTGGTCTAAATGTGGCAACACTGAATTCTCAAGTATTTCTTCCTGTAAAAAACAAGGAGTTATAAAACTAGAAAAAGATTCATAATATCGCTAATGTCTAGAAAAATGGACTAAAATTTATTCAAAGTACTAAAATTTTATACCTCATATAGTGGAGATAACGTTCCTAATATGTTACAAAGCACATTTAGAGCTTTAATTCGGTTGGCCGTCCTCTCTTCACATCTAAAAAAAAATTCCCATTAGGATAAGACTGAGGCTACATAGAAATACATCACGAACTTAAACAAAAATCAACATACCAAAATATTACATTTTTACATAACAAAATATAAAGAAAAAAGAAGACCACACACTTGAAGTATTTCTCCACCAAATCTTTAATATTTTCAAACCAGTTTTCGCAGTAAGGATGAAGAGACTGGGAACGATGAGAAACCAGGAGAATAACTGAGGATTACTGCAAACAACGACATTTCATTTAGCTGCAAACAACGACATTTTATTTAGCTAAGTGGATTCCGTTAGATCTTCATATATTTTATTAATTTTGTCCTCAAAGAAAGTCATAAAATTGTTAGCTAGATTCTCATCAGATTGGCACACAGGATATTGAGAATCAGGGGTATAATGTAGTAACTTTCCAACGGTTTTAAATAATTTCTTTTGGTCACTCCCATTATCTCTAACAATTTCAGAATAATAACGAGTACGACTTTCCTATAATAGCTCACTGACACGGCGACATTGCTGACTGTATTTTAGACGATCACAGGATTGTCTTGACTTACGCCATACCCGCTCGAGTTTCCTTCTGATACGTTTTTCGTTTTTAATTTTTCAGTGTACCAAGGTGCAGCTGGACGAATAATTATCTCTCTGGAAATAAGTGGTGCATGATGATCCAGAATTTTGGGCAGCTCCGAGTTGTATTGGTTGACTTTCGCACTTATATCAGCCGTGTTCCCAGTGTTAATCGGAGATAGCCTAATTTCATTAAGGAACGAGTCCATATTGATTGCTTTAATTTTACGTGACTCCACGACCCTTCTCTGAAACAATGGTTTTTTAAAATTGAGTTCATATGTAACCGTGTAATGGTCAGATATAGATGGATCATGAACGTCAATAGATTGAACAATATTTTCCTCATGGCGAGACAAGATAAGGTCTAACGTGTGACCAGCAAAGTGTGTTGGTTGCTGTACCGTTGTTCCAGATTAAAAGAATCAACAAGATTGAGAATTTTTTTTGTTGTTAATTCCGACTTATCGTCTACATGGAGGTCGATATAATACGATTATATTTAGAATTTGAGATGACACATTGATTTGCATACCCATCACTTCGAAAGACTTAATATGTGAGAACATTTTCGCCGAGTCCAGCTTGACTTTTAAAGTGTTGTTGTATAGTATACCAATGCCTCCCCCTCTACCTTGTTGTCTCGAGATATTGTTAAAGGAGTAGCCCTTCGGGGTGAAATTCCCAAAAGATATATGATCAAATTTGTCAGGGTGAAGCCAGGTTTCTGTAATCGCAAATATATCAAATTCATTCTCAACCACATAGTCTTTGACTAAATTCGCTTTGTTCCGAATAGACCGTCAGTTGAGAAGACCAAAAGAACAAAGCTGAGTAACAGCTGTATCAGGAGTGTTGGCAATGCCTGATAAAGGAATATTGATGAGATTGATTCTCTTAATATAATTTCTGCCATATATATTTACAGGCTTTGGGACACGGTCCGTGATTCTAACAGGGATAGCTTCCTGATGATTTGCAGGATGATAGTGATTGTATAGTGTGGCGGTGGTGTTTGCGAAGTAGGTATTATAGCAAATATTCCTATAGGTCATATGGAACAACCAACCTTTCTGTAGATTCAACTGCCCAAGCATCGAACTAAGCTCCTCAGGATTATTAGCGGGTCGAAACGTGTTCATCAAACGTAACTGCTTTCGATGTTGATACATCTCATCCGACTGATTATTATCAAAAGATTGAGGACCAGGATTAGGCGAAACATCCACACACATTGTTAGATCCTGCTTGAAGGCTTCGTACACAGGACTAGACTAACAAATCCATGTTTCGTTTCTTTAGCAATCGCAAATGAGACTTTGTATTTAGATTCAAAACCAACTCGTTGTATGTTGACCCGACATCGAAAAGCAATATCTCCACAAATACTCAAGGTTATGCCATCCGCAGCCAATCCATCCAAATCCGTGCAATTAGTACTCTTAAATGCCATATTAATTGGTCGAGATGTACGAAACTCGTTAGATGAAATAAATATCATAAAAAATATATAGAGCTGCCGACCAACCGACATATTGGTCGTGAATTAAGCAGTACGAAAACACAATATTCATTTCCATACACCAAAAGATGGTGATTCAATTATAACATCACGTTATCAGCTTTAGAGAATTTTTTTAAAAACTTGTTTAACGAATCGGATAGAAGCAAACGGGAACGAGAAGAAGAAGAAGTTGTGAAATCATTGTAAGTGTGTTTATTTCTATTTAAACCCGACACCTTTACTTGTTCAGGGAAAGACATATTAGAGTTTTTACTAGTAAAAGCTATGTACACACACCTTGGGTGGTGGTGGACAAAATATTGAATCATTGGTTATTTTTATTCTAGATCACTAGCTGCCTGTGAAGGAACATACAAAATTTTACTAGAATGCTACAAAAACAGCTGGATTGAAGGTTGTCAAACTGAAATGGTCTCCCAAGTGGCAAATCGATTGCTCGAATCCTACCATAACCGTGTTTCATTATAAATCTGTGAAAAGGATAAAGTAAATTAAATGAACATGGCCGTTCAGCACAAGTACTTTAGTCGATTGGAGAACACAATTGTCTCCCATGCGGTAAATCGATGGTTCGAATCCTACCATAACCGATTTTCATTATAAACTTCGTCAAAAGAAATACAGTAATTAAATAACCATGGCCATTCCCCATAAGATCTTGTAGTCTAGTGGCTAATGCAATTGTCTCCCAAGTGTTAAATCGATGGTTCGAATCCTACCATAACCTTTTTTCATTATGAACTTCGTGAAAAGAATAAAGTAAACTAAATAACCATGGCCGTTCAGAACAAGACCTTGCAGACTAGTGGCTAAGACAACTGTCTCCTAAGTAGTAAATCGATGTTTCGAATCCTGCCAAAACCATTTTTCATTATGAACTTCATGAAAAGAATGAAGTAAACTAAATAACCATGGGCATCCAGCACAAGACCTTTTGGTCTAGTGGCGAAGACGATGGTCTCCCATGTGTTAAATCGATGGTTCGAATCCTACCATAACCGTTTTTTCATTATGATCTTCGTGAAAACGATAAAGTAGATCAAATAAACATAGCCGTTCCCCGAAGAACTTGTGGTCTAGTGGCCAAGACAATTTTCTCCAAAGTTTTAAATCGATGTTTGGAATCCTGCCAAAACTATTTTTTATTGTGAACTTCGTAAAAGGATAAAGTAAACTAAATAACCATGGCCATCCACCACAAGATCTTGCAGTCTAGTGGCGAGGACAATGGTCTCAGAAGTGGTAAATCGATGGTTCGAATCCTACCATAACCGTTTTTCATTATGAACTTCGTACAAAGGGTAAAGTAAACTAAATAACCATAGCCATCCAGCACAAGACCTTTTGGTCTAGTGGCGAAGGCGATGGTCTCCCAACTGTTAAATCGATGGTTCGAATCCTACCATAACCTTTTTTCATTATGAATTTCGTGAAAGCGATAAAGTAGATCAAATAAACATAGCCGTTCACGCAAAGAACTTGTGGTCTGGTGGCTAAGACAATTTTCTCCCAAGTGTTAAATCGATGTTTCGAATACTGCCAAAACTATTTTTTATTATGAACTTCGTGAAAGGATAAAGCAGACTAAATAACCAGGGTCATCCAGCACAAGACCTTACGGTCTAGTGGCGAAGACGATGGTCTCCCAAGTGTTAAATCGATGAGACGAATCCTACCATAACCGTTTTTCATTATAAACTTCGTGAAAAGGATAAAGTAAATTAAATAACCATAACCGTGCAGCACAAGACCTTGTGGCCTAGTGGCGAAGACGATTTTCTCCCAAGTGTTAAATCGATTGTTCGAATCCTACCATAACCGTTTTTCATTATGAACTTCGTAAGAACGGTAAAATAGATCAAATAAACATAGCCGTTCACCCGAAGAACTTGTGGTCTTGTGGCAAAGACAATTTCTCCCAAGTGTTAAATCGATGTTTCGAATCCCGCCAAAATTATTTTTTATTATGAACTTCGTGAAAGGATAAAGTAGACTAAATTACCAGGGTCATCCAGCACAAGACCTTGCGGTCTAGTGGTGAAGACGATGGTCTCCCAAGTGTTAAATCGATGGGATGAATCCTACCATAACCGTTTTTCATTATGAACTTCGTGAAAAGGATAAAGTAAATTAAATAACCATAACCGTGCAGCACAAGACCTTGTGGCCTAGTGGCGAAGACAATGGTCTCCCAAGTGTTAAATCGATGTTTCGAGTCCTGCCAAAAGCTTTCTTTTTTTTATTATGAACTTCGTAAAAGGAGAAAGTAAACTAAATAACCATGGCCATCCAGCACAAGACCTTGTAGTCGAGTGGCGAGGAGGATGGTCTCCCAAGTGGTAAATCGATGGTTTCGAATCCTACCATAACTGTTTTTCATTATGAACTTCGTGAAAGGAATAAAGTAAATTAAATAACCATGGCTGTTCAGCACAAGATCTTGCATTCTAGTGGCTAAGTCAATTGTCTCCCAAGTGTTAAATCGATGATTCGAATCCTACCATAACCTTTTTTCTTTATGAACTTCGTGAAAAGGATAAAGCAAATTAAATAACCATAACCGCTCAGCAAAAGATCTTGCAGCCTACTGGCGAAGACAATCGTCTCCCAAGTAGTAAATCGATGGTTAGAATCCTGCCATGACTTTTTCATTATGAACTTCGTGAAAAGAATAAAGTAAATTAAATAACCATCGCCGTTCAGCACAAGACCTTGCAGTCTAACGGCTAATACAACTGTCTTTTAAGTGGTAAATCGATGTTTCGAATCCTGCCAAAACCATTTTTTATTATGAACTTCGTAAAAGGGTAAAGTAAACTAAATTACCATGGCCGTCAAGTACAAGACCTTGTGGTCTAGTGGCGAAGACGATGGTCTCCCAAGTGTTAAATAAATGGCTCGAATCCTACAATAACCGTTTTCATTATGAATTTCGTGAAAAGGATAAATAAATTAAATAACCATAACCGTTCAGCACAAGACCTTGCAGTCTAATGGTTAAGACAACTGTCTCTTAAGTCGTAAATCGATGTTTCGAATCCATGCTAAAACTATTTTTATTATGAACTTCGTGAAACGATAAAGTAGACTAAATAACCAGGGTCATCCAGCACATGACCTTGCGGTCTAGTGGCGAAGACGATGGTCTCCCAAGTGTTAAATCGATGGTTCGAATCGTACCATAACCGTTTTCATTATGAACTTCGTAAAAGGATAAAGTAAACTAAATAACCATGGCCATCCAGCACAAGATCTTGCGTCTAGTGGCGAGGACAATGGTCTCATAAGTGGCAAATCGATGGTTCGAATCCTACCATAACCGTTTTTCATTATGAACTTCGTAAGAACGGTAAAATAGATCAAATAAACATAGCCGTTCACCCGAAGAACTTGTGGTCTTGTGGCTAAGACAATTTTCTCCCAAGTGTTAAATCGATGTTTCGAATCCCGCCAAAACTATTTTTTATTATGAACTTCGTGAAAGGATAAAGTAGACTAAATAACCAGGGTCATCCAGCACAAGATCTGTGTGGTCTAGTGCGAAAACAATGGTCTCCCAAGTGTTAAATCGATGGTTCGAACCCTACCTTAACCTTTTCTCATTATGAACTTCGTGAAAACGATAAAGTAGATCAAATAAACATAGCCGTTCCCCCGAAGAACTTGTGGTCTAGTGGCTAAGAAAATTTTCCCCCAAGTGTTAAATCGATGTTTCGGATCCTGCCAAAACCATTTTTTATTATGAACTTCGTGAAAGGATAAAGTAAACTAAATAACCATGGTCATCCAGCACAAGACCTTGCAGTCTAGAGGCGAAGATGATGGTCTCCCAAGTCTTAAATCGATGGTTCGAATCCTACCATAACCGTTTTCATTATGAACTTCGTTAAAAGGATAAAGTAAATTAAATAACCATAACCGTTCAGCACAAGATCTTGCTGTCTAGTGGCGAGGGCGATTGTCTCCCAAGTGGTAAATCGATGGTTCGAATCCTACCATAACCTTTTCATTATGAACTTCGTGGAAAGTGTAAAGTAAACTAAATAACAATGGTCATCCAGCACAAGAGCTTGCGGTCTAGAGGCGAAGACGATGGTCTCCCAAGTGTTAAATCGATGGTTCGAATCCTACCTTAACCGTTTTCATTATGAACTTCGTTAAAAGGATAAAATAAATTAAATGACCATTACCGTTCAGCACAAGATCTTGCTGTCTAGTGGCGAGGGAGATGGTCTCCCAAGTGGTAAATCGATGGTTCGAATCCTACCATAACCCTTTTTCATTATGAACTTCGTTAAAACAGTAAAGTAGATCAAATAAACATAGCCGTTCACCCAAAGAACTTGTGGTCAAGTGGCTAAGACATTTTCTCCCAAGTGTTAAATCGATGTTTCGAATCCTGCCAAAACTATTTTTTATTATGAACTTCGTGAAAGGATAAAGTAGACTAAATAACCAGGGTCATTCAGCACAAGACCTTGTGGTCTTGTGGCAAAGGCAATTTCCTCCCAAGTGTTAAATCGATGTTTCGAATCCCGCCAAAATTATTTTTTATTATGAACTTCGTGAAAGGATAAAGTAGACTAAATAACCAGGGTCATCCAGCACAAGACCTTGCGGTCTAGTGGCGAAGACGATGGTCTCCCAAGTGTTAAATCGATGGTGCGAATCCTACCATAACCGTTTTTCATTATGAACTTCGTGAAAAGGATAAAGTAAATTAAATAACCATAACCGTTCAGCACAAGACCTTGTGGTCTAGTGGCGAAAACAATGGTCTCCGAAGTGTTAAATCGATGGTTCGAATCCTACCATAACCGTTTTTCATTATGAACTTTGTGAAAAGATAAAGTAAATTAAATGACCATGGGCGTTCAGCTCCAGATCTTGTAGTCTATGTGATATATATTGAATATTTAATTAGGCTGTAAGATATAAATATGCATGCGTAATTAGCAGCGTTGTTGGCTTGCTGGATGATGCTGTAACATAGAATAAAACAGAGAATAAAACATTTTATGAAGACTAGATCAATCTGTATCAATCCGTATCAGAGACAAGGCATATACACTACAATTGGGCTCACTGAGGAGAAAGTCAGGGCTGTGGTGAATGCTACGGAGCCGAAAACAGCCTCTGAAGTTCGGAGTTTTCTTGGTCTGGTAAATTTCTGTAGTCTGTTCATTCCAGATTTAGCTATAACGGCTGAACCTCTGCGGAAGTTAACCAGGACAACTACACCTTTTGTTTGTGGTAATGAACAGAATAAGGTGTTTCAAGAGCTTAAGAATACGATGTCTACCGCTGATTCATTGGCTTTTTTTGATAAAGATGCAGAAACGTCGATAATCTCAGATGCTAGTCCTGTTGGTCTTGGTGCAGTGCTTGTGCAAAAGCAACAAAATGTAATGAAGGTTGTGGCATATGCTAGTAGATGTCTTTCTGACATGGAAAGGCGGTATTCTCAGACGCAGAAAGAAGCATTAAGTATAGTATGGGCTTGTGAGCGTTTTCATGTGTATTTGTTCGGGATTCACTTTGAGGTTTTGACAGACCATAAACCATTAGAAGTGATTTATTCCAAAACCCATAGGCCCTCTGCACGAGTCGAAACGTGGGTTCTGAGATTGCAGAATTATGATTTTACTGTTAAGTATCTTCCGGGTCCAGAAAACATCGCGGACACGTTGTCTCGGAAAGAAATCGATCGAATCCAGCGGTAATGACTGTGAAGTTTCGCGTCAAAACGGATAGCTATCGCCTAAACCAAGAAGGCAGTGTTGGCCTGCTAAACGTTTTGGTGATTATTTACTATATAAGTAATTCGTAGTACTTTATGATACCTTATAGTACTATATATATATATATATATATATATATATATATATATATTGAAGTTTTAGAAACAGTAGAATTAAGCGAACATTATCATGTATACAAAGTGCGAAAACCTATGGAAAAATAATTTAAAATCTGTTTCTAAAAAGTGTTTGCAACATTTCTTCCATAGCATGTTACTAGCCCTATTGGTGCCACTGGGTTATATGTAAATGTTAAATATGATACTGATTTAATGAATATTTAAACAGTAAACATATACTCTATAGATATGTAAATATATAATCTAGTACAATGTAATTAAAAAAAAACAACTTATCTCCAATATTAAACATCACAACGAGAAATCCTCTTGGCATAAATTTTAAGTTCCAAAAACAACAATGGTATGTGCAGTTGCAAGCAAACTGCGTGTTTGCACCGACTATAACCATCATGTGAATGATTGTACAGTATAATATAAAACAAAATATTTACGAAGGAAATAAGAAATTTATGTAATGTGATTTTATAAATAGACTATTAAGGCAAGGTGTTCCCCCAGGGGATACGCCTTGCCGACGATAATTAAAAATCTTATATTATGGGCTTTGCGTCCTATCTAAAAGACCGACAGGTAATGGATGGCACGCAATATGGGAAAGGTGGTCAATGGCCAGCAGCAAATCGAAAACTAACAAAGACCGAATACCCAAACCATAAACGGTCAGTTTAAGCGTGACATCGCGAAAGACAGATCTCCTTTAAAGTTGAAAGGTATTTACAGAAGTGTTCTACTTGTTTTTCTATATATTTATATATTGATATACATATAGATAGTAGCTACGAAATACACAATGGTACCCCAAAAGTTTTGGTCCTGGGACACTCATTTGTTCGTCGCCTACAGTGCGACCTGAAACACAAACGGGATATTCGCATGTGCCCAACCTTAAACTCAAGGGCACAGCGAGAGTTTCTCTACACGGTATAGGGGTAGAACAGTGAAGAAGATTCGCAAATTTGATTTAGGCGTAGTTTCTCGGTTTGCCCCAGATATTGTTATTCTGGAGATAGGCACGAACGATTTGTCCTCCTTAAGGCCCGAAACAGTCGGGTCACGCATTGACGACTTGGTTGCTTTATTGCTGGATCAATATCACGTAAAATTGGTATGCGCATGCATGATTTCCCCGCGAAAGAACAACCCTCTTTTTGAAAAGCAGCGTTTAATGCTGAACAATTATCTACAGGTAGTTTTAGAGAAGGTCCCGAGAGTGTTTTTATGGACACACCATGGCTTTATACGACCTTCCGTGACGCCATTTCTACCTGACGGGGTCCATTTTAATCGAATCGGGCAATATAATTATACCGAAGTTATCGGGGGGCCATTCTTCAAGAAATTAAAATGTTATAAATTCTCTATCTATTATTATATATATATATTATATATATAATATATATATATATATATATATTATATATATATATATATATATATATATATATATATATATAACAAGCTGTCGTACATTACATTTACTTTTATAATATAACCTTGACATTTGACAAACTTTACTCGTGATTACTTCTTAAATACCGCTTTAGCGCCTTTATCTATTATATCTTTATCTTTTATCTATATGAGAGTTCTCACACTGTTTGTGAGTTTTGTTGGCCATATGATGAACGGTGCGGCGATCTTCTGATCTGCCATGTTCATCCTGCTGACGTTTGATTTTTGTCTTTATCTCTCATCTATATGAGAGGTCTCACACTTTTTGTGAGTTTTTGTTGGCCATAGGGTGAATGGTGCGGCGATCTTCGGATCTGCCATGTTCATCCTGCTGACGTTTTGATTTTGTCTTTATCTCTCATCTGTATGAGAGTTCTCACACTTTTTGTGAGTTTTGTTGGCCACAGGGTGAACGGTGCGGCGATCTTCGGATCTGCCATGTTCATCCTGCTGACGTTTGATTTCTAATCATTCTTTCACAAGTTCCAATTTTCAATTACGACAAAAAACGGACGAATCCTCACTATTGAATGTTCGCCATTACGGGGGATAGTTTTATTTCTCGCACAACGACAAAAATTTGGGTGCGGTTGCTTTACTATCTAAAAACTCATTACGCCATAAGTATCTATTTCTGCTTTTAAGTTTTATTTCTTAGAATGCCACCCGTACGTCGTTCTAAGCGTGTCGCCGCTCCATCAGCCGTTTTTGCGAGAGTCTGTTCAGAACCAACTAACAAATCTCGTCGAACTCGAAGTTCGTCCAATGCTGTATCTGTTGGTGCCGCCCCGTCAACGTCAACTGTGCCCGTGAGTCAAGTGACTTTGCCCTCTCTTCGAGTGAGCTTATCTCAACGCTGGTGTCTTCGGTTACCGAGGCAGTCACGCAAAGCTAGCTGTTTTTTTACCAACCTTTGCGTCTTCCACATCCACAATGGCGTCTGCCCCAACGGATTCTACCTCCAGAATCGAAAATCTCAAACCAGGGTCCCAATGCAGATTCTCTGGTCAACGACGCGCTCACGTCCATACAAGAAAACCTTACAGGTCAGACCACTCCTTTTCTCTTCAATGTTCAAGTGCCCCGGGTCCACGGGAATCGTTCCACTCTGCCGCTTTGCCTCTTGAATTCGCGGATTCCGGATAAAATAAAGCTTAAAATATGGAATGAGGAGTTTGTCGATATAAGTACTTTGTCAGGTGGCCCAGACGCGGCCGCTAAATACGAGATTAGTGTACGTACTCTGACAACGGTCCAACCTGCTTCTCTTCTCCTTGAGCCGACTGCGAAATCCAAAAGGGTAAAACTATTAGCGATTGGCTTCGTTCGTTTCATATTTTTGTTTCCATTTATACACAACGGTACCCATGAGTCCCCCGCGCTCATAAATATTGTCAAATCATCCAGGATTTGGCCATAGGGGTCATAATTGGTTTTACTACGATGAGAATTTTTCGATTTTTGCGCCAAACACAGGCCACGCGCGTTCCCTGGGCGACTGTTCACTGGGAGTTATGGTTGAAATGTCAATATCCCACTACTTCTAAGCCGAACACGCAAGGCAGCAATGATACGCGCCACCCTTCAAAAGTGTCTGTTCCTCGGGGATATTGTTTTAAGTTTCATCGCGGAACGTTTTGTGCCGGGTTGTGATTTCAAGCACATTTGTTTTAAATGCAACGGATCGCACCGTGCCGTGAATTGTAATTTTTCATCTCCCACTGATCGATCGCCTAGGCCTATTTCAACAACGTCCGTTGCCAACACCCGAAAACTTCATAATTTACAAATATTGTTAGAAGGTTATAATCCAAGTATTGTTGATACACTAATTTCCGGATTTACTTCGGGTTTTCGCTCATTTCTCTGGCACAGAACAGTCGTTTGAAGCAATAAATTTACGGTCTGCTCTTGACAAACCAAGCGGTTGACCAAAATTAACGAAAGAGTTAGAGGCATCTCGCCTTGCTGGCCATTTAATCATCCGCCCTTTCCAAATTTTCGTGTTTCGCCTTTGGGCCTGGTTCCTAAAAAACGACCGGGTGATTTTCGCATGATTCATCATTTATCGTTTCCAAAGGGAGCATCGGTTAATGATGGTATATCCGATTTCGAAACATCTGTGCGGTACGCTATCGTTGACGACGCTATTCAACTTATTAAAAAAGCGGGCCGGGGTTGTTTCCTGGCGAAAACAGATATAAAAAATGCTTTTCGAATCATTCCTATCAGCCCAGCGGATTATCACCTCTTTGGCATAAAATGGCGGAGTTTGTATTATTACGACCGGGCAATGCCAATGGGTTGCTCCAGTTCGTGTCGCACTTTTGAGATTTTTAGTACGGCTATCGAATGGATCGCTAGGGAAAGGCTTAACATCGGCAAACTCCTTCATTTGCTCGACGACTTCCTGTTTGTTGCACCGGATTATTCTGCTTGTAAAACAAACTTACAAGTATTCATTGCTCTTTGTGATTTCATTGGCGTGCCTATAGCACCGGGAAAAACCATGGGTCCCTCAACAACCTTAACGTTCGCTGGGATTGAATTAGATACAATACAATTCCAGGCCCGATTGCCGATGGATAAAATCGAGAAATGTGTTCAATCTATCGCACGCTTTTTAATTCGTAAAAAGGTTACACTCAAAGAACTTCAGTCCTTAATTGGATTACTTAATTTCGCATGTTCCGTCATTATGCCAGGTCGCGCATTCCTGCGACGCTTAATTGATCTAACGCATGGCATTTCACACCCTCATTTCTTTATTCGCTTAACGCAAAGTGTGAAACATGATCTTCGTGTCTGGCAAACGGTTCTGTCGAATTTCAACGGCAAATCATTCTTTTTGCACAACCATTGGCGTAATAACTCCCATTTGAATTTATATACTGACGCTTCGGGTAGTATTGGTTTTGGGGCCCTGTTTGGTTGCGACTGGTGCTATGGCGCATGGCCAACTGACTGGCGGAGTTACAATATTGCCGTTCTAGAGCTATATCCGATTGTCCTCAGCCTGTGTTTATGGGGATCAAAAATGCGCAATCATTGTATTTTGTTTCTCACGGATAATGAAGCTTTGGTGTCTGTTATTAATAAGCAAACATCAAAGGATTCTTATATCATGACACTCGTTCGCCGGATGGTTTTAGTTTGTTTAGAATACAATATTTTATTCAAAGCAAAGCATATACCGGGTAAACAAAATGTCCTAGCTGATTGTTTGTCTCGTTTACAGCTCCAAAAATTTTCACAATTGGCGCCGGCCGACATGCATCGAGCTCCAACGCCTATTCCCTTTCACCTGCTGCCGGAAAATTGGCGACTATAGTTTCTCAATTAGCTCAAAGTAGCTTGCAACCTTCTTCAGTGCCGACTTATAAACGGGCATGGGCACTTTTTACGCAATTTCATGTGGCAATTTTTAATGAGGGATCGTTCACTTTGCCTTTGTCGCCCTCAGTCGTTGCGTTATTCATACCGTACTAATTTGACCTCAAGTACGCCTCTTCAACAGTTAACACTTATGTATCTGCACTTGGTTATACTCATCGCATGTCCGATCTACCGGATCCAACGAGAGTTTTCTACGTAACGCAAATCTTAAAGGGGTATGGTAAGAAAGGCTTCCGCTTAGATAGTAGGTTGCCTATAACTTTACCAATTCTCAATCGTCTTATTGAGGCTGCGCCTCATATTGCTGGGTCACCGTACCAAATATGTCAATACCGGGCAATGTGCTCTTTAGCATTTTTCGCGTTCCTGAGAATTGGAGAAATAACTAAGAAGTCAAATAACCAACCCCTTCAATTGCGACAACTCTCCAAAATATCTCCCGATGATGGCCGGGTTGCAGGCATAAGGTTGACTTTCGAGGACTTCAAGCACAATTATAACAGTAGACCTTTTAGTTTGGAAATTTACAGGCAAACGGCATGCTGTCCTGTTCGCTTATTAGAGGAGTACATGATTTTGCGAGGTACCCAGCCCGGAGCTATTTTTCTATCACAACTGGGCATTCCAGTCTCGTGTGACGAGTTTGCCAATCTTCTTAAAAAGGCTTTCCGCTTCTGTGGACTCGATACTTCCAAATATAAGTCTCATTCATTTCGAATAGGCGCCGCTTCCCACGCAGCTGAACACGGGCACTCTGATGCCCAAATTCGAACTATGGGGCGTTGGAAATCGAACGCATTCCTCAAATATATACGTTTTTCTTCCCTATCAACATAGTTTGGATGAATTTTCGAGCGTAAAACGTGCGGGGAGTTTTCTGCTCGAATTGTGCGGTTATTTTATTTCTTCCTCAGCTTGCACATGGTCAGCAAGGGCGATCGTTTGCATTCCGGGGGGGGGGGAATAAAGTGCTTATAACAGGGTGATGGAGAAGCTTCTTCTGGGCGCGGTAATATTGTGACTCTGCTAAACTAATATCAGTTAAGTGTAGATTATCAGCAAGGGCGATAATCTATGCCTTTTAACGGGCTTTGTAAGTGCCTTTTTGCCCATGTTCGTTTATACGGTCGCGCAGACCGCTGATCCTGTATTAATGTATTACGAAACTTTCTGAAACTTTCTGCATGCATCCCTTTCCTTGGGGTGGGGTCAACTTGCTTTGCTTCGTTGTTTTGGCGGTAATTTGCCTCCACCCTTTTCTGAGCGTAACTATTTGGAATTTTAATGCAATGTATTAATAAATATCGTTTTGTTTAACAGAAATAAAGCGGCTAGGAGAACCATTACTCCTAGCCAAAATTATCCCAAAACGGCGTAAAATTTAATGTGTCATTATTGATGCTCAGAAAACTGAGCTGCGGAAAGGGTATGCAAAATTCATGCCTGGCAATATATCTATGCGTAAATAAATCACATTACATAAAGGCCTAGAGTTGGAAGTGGAAGCACTGCATGTTTACGCTTTTCAGTCCCTGTATAATTTATAACCTAATTTCATGTAAATCAAGCCAAATCCATAATACATGCACACAGCAAAATCGTGAGTCTTATTTTAAGAAAAAAAATACAAACAAGTAAAATTGTTCTTGTCAGTATAGTAAGAATATTATTCTTGGCAAGAATCCAGGCAAGAATATTATTCTTACCTGGAATCTCATTTTAAGAAAAACAATTCTTGCAACAAGAATTTTCTAAAGAAAAAATACTCGTTTTAAGTAACACATTGCTTGAAATAAGCAAAATTATTATTGCATATTAAGGAACCTACTCACACAATTCTTACCTAGAATGTTACAAATAAGAAAAAAACTACTTAAAACAAGAATAATTTTACTTATAATAAGTACAAAATTTTTAGACAAAAGAAAACATTTCTAGTAATTAAGTTTATTAGCTGGCTTTGAAACATCACAGATACATTATTCTTATACATTATTTTAGTTCAAAATATTAAAATTACTTATTTAGTGGCCATACTAAATATATAAATGCCATACATTTACATCTGACAGAAATAGTTTTTTCAAAGTACTGCTAGGTTTGTGCAATACCTTGCTCAAATAAACAAGTCTTTCAAGGACTTAATTAAAAATTGCCAATTGGCAAGTTTAGGAAAGTATCCGATAGAGCTCAGATAATGAAATTAAGCCCTTGTATGAAGTAGTTGAATAAAAATATTCATGGAAGAAGACAAACACATCTATGCAAACTCACTGCATGTCTTCAATTATTACACATAAGCTAAAGTCATTCATTCCTGAGCAATGTTTCCCTTTGATTATTGACCAGCTGTTCTTAAATTTTGTATATCATGCCAAACATGAAAATATTTATAAGATCACCTGGAGTATTTTTTTCCTTGAAAATTAAGTGCTGAAACACTGTGGGTCCAATTAACCATTGGTATAGCACAATTTTCCACTGAATTTCTTGCTCACTACCTCAATCCATGTTCCTAATAAAACAAAAAGGCAAGCATACTTGAGAAATCAGAGTTAAGATAACAAATGTTAAAGAAACTAAGCAGTGCATAATATGTGTGAAATATATGATTGGGGATGCTATGCACAGTTTTGCATGCTCTGACAGATATAAAATTAGGCATAAAGGGTAGTCATCTGGTAAGCTGTCAATGATTTTTCCTTTTATCTATTACATGATAAATAAGTATATAATCAATTGGTCAATAAGTATATAATTACCGGTATATTATATTATACATTAAAAACTAAGCCATATGCTTAGGTGAATAATCTAACAGCATTGCACAATTCCTTATAATGCATTACTTACCACAGATATTACTTTCCAATGAGACCTCTTTCATTACAGGTTTAGACATAAACATCACCACTTGTTAATCCACCATCTAAGAATGCATATAAAAAAATTTAAAAGGCAATAAAACAGTTATTTCATCCTAATTCTTAATCAAAACTTATGTATATCCAGTAACCAAGATTCAGTATATCATGATCCTAAGATTGAGTACAAATGTTTCAGCTAAAATTTGACCATGGTTTTATAGCTAACGTCAATATCACGTACACTTTTTATGGCATAGTGCCTATAGTATAACCACGTTATAATATATTTATATAAACGTCGTTCATTTATCGGGAATGATGAGTATTAAAACTGTGAATATATCTGTTTATTGTTTATAAATACGTTTACTGTTTACGCGGCAAATTCAAAAATAGCTTTCGTCTGTTTGCGCGTATAATTTTAAATCCTTACCTCTTAGAAGACTGAGATTCCCAGCCACTTTTAAAACAATCTGCGCAATCTTCTGCAGGAAATTTTGCGACATAATGTCCAGTAAATCCTATCCACAGTAATCCACAATAATCCACAGTTCTTTCCGCCAGTTGCAGTTAGCGAAGTTTAAAATATATATTTTCATAAGAAACGAACTACGTCCATTCAGAATGCTTAAATAGGCATTAAAACCTTCATTTCGTCTGCATATGAAACGAAACTTGCGAATCTTTGCTCGGTTATTAAATGTTACTTAGTAAGAATGTAAAAATATTCTTGGTTGTTTGAAATAAATTGGTTGTTTGAAATTAGTATTCTTGGCAAGTGAATTGGCAACAAGCGTTTTTGATTGCCGGTTTTAAGTTAACAATGTTTCTTGCCAAGAATCCACAAAGACGCCTTCCTTGTTTTAAGAATACCAAAATTCTTAGTTAGAATACAAGCTAGAACATTTACTTGTTTTAAGAAACGGTTATTCTTGCTTAAAAAAAGTTTACTTATTCAAGTAAAATTCATTCTTGATAAGAATAATTTATCCCCTTTTACATATTTTGAGCAAAATTTTGCTTAAAATAAGAATTTCTCAAGAACATTATTCTAGGTAAGAATTCTCGATTTCGCTGTGCATGTGCATGATTATATAAATACTGTATAACTGTTTGCCTCAGTGAAATTGAAAATTATTGCCGTGTGTGATCACTGATCAGTGTGATTGGGCGCAACCAGTATATCAACAAAACAACGTTTGCATAATTATAAATTAGACGAAACGGTAATTTTCGTAGTTCGGTTACTCTTTGCAATTAGAGTCAAATTGACTCCTTCGAAGAGTAACATTACCTTTTGGTAGAGTAACAAGACTCTATTGTAGAGTCGTTTTGACCCCAGTCGAAACTACCCTTAGAGTTGAAACAACTATATATATATATATATTCCCAGCCTACAAAGCCGGTTCAAGAAGATGCAACCTCTGCCTTGAGGAGAAACTCCATATCATGAAAGACAAAACTAGAACACTGCTGAACAAACGCTCTGAACTCTTTACGAAATGTAGACACGTAATTCGACACCTTATATCACGATGTAAATATAGAGAATAGCAACCAGACCTGCCATTAGCCTGATGATCGCTTTATAGCGTGAAACTCCGAGTAGCTAAGCTAGTCTTTCAATAAATATATATATCGCTCTGCCAGTAATGGTATTGAGCGCTCTCCAACCATTGTCAAGTTCTGTGATCTTTTTGTTACAGTCAATTATTTGGATATTTGGATATATACATATATATATATATATATATATATATATATATATATATATATATATATATATAATATATATAATATATATATATATATATATACAGACTGTACTGAACAACTTTTGGTAAACAAACTTATGCGTATTTTGGTAAACAAACCCGCATTCGATAAACATTGCGAGAGACCAGACTGAAGTGCATCGACGCTGTTCTCGACAATCTGGGTGGTATGTTGCACCATCGAATTGACAATCGTTTGGGGTACCTTGCCTTCCTCTTTGACCTTGATTAAGCCCAATACATTTGATCGTTGATTACTCTCGACCTCGCAAACAAAGACGAAAAAATCATCGTCATCGTTTTTACCATTATAAACGTCAAGTTCATCTCCCTCGTTGTTGGCACGTGGATCTCGTTCAACAACTTCCTCTGCTTGAAGTACTTGACTATGCTTGTTGACAAAATGGTTTCGCAGAGAGAAATAGTTCGTGTACGTACGTGGACATTCATTAATGCCACATAGCGCATGGAAATCCCGATCACTCTTGTGAACCCGACCGAGATGATTGATCAACGAGCGAAGAGTTTGACATGTAAAGTTAATGCATAGGTTACAGTGATAGTGCATTCCGGACATCGTCGAAGCTATAGGAGTAATATTGGAGACGTATTTCAGTTCATGTACTACTCTACTTCAACTAACTGTGGGACTTGTTGACCTTAGATGTTCCCACATATATCTGCAGTAAGAACTTTGGGTGCAAAACACTGAGCTATATTATAATTCCTGGAGGACTGGTTCGTCATTTTTCGGTAACTTCGCCGCCATCTTTTCGAAGCAAAAAACATGGCGGACTTCACCTTTTGCGCAGTGCGCAGTGTTCCTCTGTGCTCATACCGTGTACTTGGTCGAGATGATTTGCTAACCTTGCTAAATTTATACTACCACAGCCAAATACAGGACAGTTCCTACGCGTGCGACGCATATTAAGATGATTGCTCAACAAATTCCTAATAATAATTGGCTCATTTTTTCGTGGGTCAGGTATTTTATTAGCCCCGTATTAGCCCCGAAAAGTCCGGGCTTGTCAACGCAAACTCTTGCTTAAGGAAGACAAAGTCAAACGATCTAAACAAGAAAACAGTGTAGTGCCCGGACAATATGTTTAAAATATTTGTAAAATTGTTCTACTTTATTATATTGTTACAAGCGTTAATCCGTGTCTTAATTTATGCTCCAAGCATCGCGTTGTCCATAACACCAATATATATTTCCCTCTAAAAATGCATACATTTTTGCATTCGCCATACCCCCTTTTTCCTCCCTTTGAGGAGCTTGGGCCTGAAATATCTCATTGAGCAGATGAGCATCTTTTCATGAACATTTATGAGCATATGCTCATAGGCCCGTTTGGGCCCTATGTGGCCTTATATGGCACTATTAGGCCCGATGGCCCGATTGCTGACTGCGCGTCCTAACCCGCGATTATGGAAAAATATTCCATTAAATATCTATGAGAGCAAGTAAAACAGGAAATCCAGGGAGAACAAGCCAACAGTGTACTAGCCAGTGTACTAGCTCGTTTTTACTCAAACAAGCCACCTATGCGAAACAAGAAATACGGTTACCATATGAACGTCAAAGAATCGCGCGAGTATAGGCGAACATTTGTGTTAAATAACTGTTGACATCACATATGTAAAGACTACATTAACATATGTGACCTTCCACGGGAAAACATACGTTTACGCTATTTCGTTCGTTCAAAAATATCGTTCGTTATCCGTTCGTTTGCCGTTCAAACGCTTCAAGCGTTCGTTGAAACGATTTTCGAGATCGTTCATCGTTCGAAATTGCCCGTTCGAACGCTTAGGAAAAATCGTTCGAAAATTGGTCCAAAAGCGTTCAACGGTTTGATTTACCGTTCGTTGAAACGTTTGCCGGAATTTCGTTCAATCGCATTGGATTTGGTTCAACATTCGATTAAACATTTGCAATGTTACAACTTTAGAGAAGAAGCGCAGAATGTGTTACACAGAAATACTCCCAGAAATGTATTCAGTTCCTTAGTAGAAGGCTTGTAAAGGAAATAGTAGGGTTATATCATTTTAGCCTAATCGAATGCTTTTTTGCGCTTCATGTTCTGGTTTATGCTTAGCGTGCTCTTATTTCATTAGCGACAAATTTCACGTTATAAGCTTTCTTTTAAAAATTTATCGTTTTTGTGCTTCGGTAATGCACTGAATGGTTAGAATTTGTGTTTTAATATACTTCTGTAGCTTCCATAAAGCCAAAGTTCACCGCGCGCACAAACAACGTCGCAAGCCATATATTACAGCATTACGAGCCATAATATGCCTTGGCAAGGTGCTAATTAAGTTGCATAATTGTCGGAAGTCTGTAATGTATGTAAACAGACAAAACCAGATTTTAAAATCAGTAAATTGAGGGATTTTGCGTGTTACATATTATCGCACTTGTAAATTTATTTACAAAGTGCGATAAATTTAAGCTAATTTATTTACATCTGATAATCTGATAGCAGGGCCTCCGTCCGAAGCAGCTACTGATTAAAATGTATTCAAAATAAAGGACCGCATCCTAGGACGAGAATGCGGTTCAGCATTTCAGCTCGTTGTCTTTAATGCAGTCTGACATGCAAATTATATACAACAATTGAAATACCCTAGCTAATATTTGAAGACATAAATACAGTGACCTAACGCGCGTTCGGTAGGGTTAGGACGAGAACTAAAATAAGGTTCCCCAGTTATTGGGGGCCAGAATAGATAACGAAACATCATAGTATATGAGCAAAACGTGATCAATGACAAACAGCGAATTAAGGGACCCGGCAGTACCAAGTATATCTCAAGACCCCATCCTCTGTTCGTTATGCCACTGCATGAATATCCAAGCAATTTAAATATGACGCGTGCATCTAGTCTAAAACTGGAGCAGTGCCCCGCTTGCAAAATTGTCTTATTTCCTTAAAAGGGTATATTTGTCTCACCAGATCTAAGCCATCTGGCTCGATTGTTGCTGGCATGTTGAAAGGTATCAATTGGCATAAATATAACTTATGGCATAAATATAACTCATGCATTGTAAATGTTTATTTAGACTCTTAATTCACAAAAAAATTACTTCATATATGTTGATATATATATGCACATTTCAGCACAATTCACTCCCCATGCATGTAGCTATATTTTGGTTGTGATTTGATTTCTCTCGACTAGCTCCTCGAATCGGAAACGTGGAACGCGGAAAAGTCTCAAATCGTACAAATCATAGAGACTGTATGAAAGTAATGAAGCTATATCAATGATGTTCATTGTGTGACATTGTTTATTACAATAAAAAACAAGAGTGTCGTACAATGAACATCATAATATTGCTCAGGGAAATTTAGCCTATAGGCTTTGATAATGCACAAAATATCATCTGGTCAACATAATTAGAGCTGTGGCCCGTGTGAAAAATATAACAAAACAGAAATTATGATCTATATTATACCATTTAAGTTTTGTTGATATTAAACTACCATAAACCATCAAAGACGCCGTCTACAAATTCCGTGTTTTGTGAGATTGAGTTTAGCGCTATGTTTTAACCAAGTGCGTGCAGCCTTGCGCACAACTGGCCCAAGCCCAAGGGCAAGTTGCCAAGCTAACGTGTACAAACATTTAAGTTTGACCTTTCGGATATTTCGCTTATATATATTTCGCCATACTTCATCAGAAAACGAACATTAGAATTTATCTTGCTTGGACAACATATCAGCTGCTTGGGCAACAGGAAAATATTCACTAATTTTGATTTGGGCTCCTTTATTAGGAAATTACATTCCGGATATTAAATTGCAATTATGCATGGTCATTGCACCTTGAAGCCTGCCAGCTAGAGCGGCAAAATGAACAAATTTGAAATGGCGCCTATCAACTGTTTATGCGTATATGAGCGCGCGGGTAAAGATCTTTACCAGTAATTTCGCGAAGACTAAACCAAATATTTGCTGGATATTAACATCTATATGGAGAAGTCAAGGCGTTTTACCCCTGCATATAAAGGTATGAGACTATACGAAACATTAGCTATTATATAAGGCAAGTCATGACTGGGCATACTTTATTAGGCGCGCTTGCAATTATTTCCCTCCCAGCATTGAAATCAGGCTTATCGATGAAATCATCAACAGAATTCGTATTACGGTTGGCTCGATTTAAAGTTTTTTTTCCTTGAGTGTGTTTGCCTGGCTAAACTGTAGCTCTCTATTGATCCATGCATATATCGAAATATGACACGCATTCGAAGTAAGATTTCATATAGATGATCATGCAATTGTATATAACAAGACGTTCTCAATTGCATTTTATGTATATATGCTAACGCGAGTAAAATGGAGTCGGATATAAATGCGCACTGCAATATAATCCTTTAGATTACTTGCCATGGCCGGTGGAATCGAGTTGGGCCACGATCATCCAATCATTCCGAATAAACATGACATGAAAGGTTGCCAGACCTTTAAAATGGCTTGGCTGAGGTTAGAGTAGTTGTTAGCTTGGTGGTTACAATTTAATAGGATGCATTTACTCACATTGAAACAACAATTGTTGCAAACTTTTCTGACATTTGTCAAAAAATATGTGGGTAGATGCTACCTTGAAATATATATATAATTATATGATATAAAAAGTTTTCGCAAGACAAAATGGATTGATGCTTTGATGCATGCCTTAATCATCTGTCTGGGGAAATCTTGATTAGTTAATTTTATTGTAAGCAGGCGGCACAAATTGTGTCACAAGTAGATGTCTCGAAGATGTTAAGGATCGGGTGTTTCTTAAAATGGTGAGTATAAACTCCCCTGTGCATGCATTTGGCATTGTCGTTTCTATATGGGCGGCAGCATTGCTATAAGCTTTGCAGAAAAAAATTATTTGCACTCTTTGTGATTTAAAAACTCGGTTTCTATATGGGCCGTGTGCTATTGCTATATGCTTTAGTAAAAATAATGTGCACTTTTGTCTTGCTGCCGGGGTTGAGTATTAAGTTGCTTTGCAGGGCGGATTTTCGGACCTTTAGGATTGCGGATTGCCGCGGTCGTTTGAAATGAAGATTTCGAAAATTATCCCACTAATTTATGCGTTCTATTTCTTTAGGTCACTATTGTTAGGCTCATGCAGTTAGCTTAGGCATTTTTACACAGTTAACTATGTAGATGGTCGAATATATGGGGGGAATGAATATAGTGACCACCAATAATTTAGTTAGATCACAAGTATTAATTAGCGACTTGTTATACTGGTTAAAAATCATAACACATGCATATGTGATCGTATGGTCACAAAATATGTAACTAATATGAAAAAAATATGGCGGCAGAAATAGCGACATTGCAGCTTTAGCTTTGCGAAGAAAATATAGCGATGGTGCATGCAATCGACAAAATAGATTATTGTCAAATTTTAAAATATTCTTAAGGTAATGATGCCCTTAGTTGCTAGTGACTTGCTACTGACAGTACTGTGTATAGGCGACATTCCGCGACAAGCTTGACCGCGGCTAAAGCTAGGCTACTGGTGTTGCTGCACGGAACATATTGTGTGCACTAGGTAAATATCCAAGCCTATATTTTAAATATTTTATTACCGCAATGCATTGCTGAAATTGAAATGTGGATTTCATGTGTATAAATGGTGTGGATATTTAATGTAGTATTTATACCAAATAAGTTTTGACAGCATGCAAGCACACGTTACTACGCTGGTTCGCATACAAACGAACTTTGCGTATGCGATATTCTGTATTAATGTTTGGTTATCATCGGTAAACAACTTGATCCTTGCGCTAATTAATTTAATCGTTTGCGCGTCAAAGAGTATAAACAAAAGTGTACAATGGAATCTCTTGTGTTTAGTTTAACATAAAGTATGTATCCAGTAGCTGAAACTCAACCAAACTGAGACGGCAATTTTTGTTTACTGTCGGTTTACAGCCGTGTTAATAAAACGGATGCATGCTGTATCGCCTGTATGTCTTTGTTTATATGTCTTTAACCACTCATACATAGAGTTTGTTCGTGGAAAAATTTACAAAACCTGTAACGATGTTGCAAATGAACACGCGCTGAATATTTTGATGGGTATAGTTGCAGATGATGCATTAATTTGACATAACGATGATAATATATACTAATAACTGAAGGCTTTCTAACGATTAACCCGAATTTTGATGCAAAACGCCAATGTATATATGTATATAAAGTATAAAATAATGGGATTTAGGTAGTATAGCTAATAATTTTAGTTAAACATTCAAATGAAGGTATAGCTATTTATGTACACACATACTTGGAACAACACATGTTACTTGTTTGAAAATATTTCCTATTCTTTTAATTAGATAAATTAGTCAATAATATCTTGCGTCAATTATACGCGCAACAGGCGTTCAGACAAATTCGTTAAAACCGTTCATAAACATAAATCGTTCAAACGGCTTCAGATTGAACGTTTATTTATCCGTTCGTATTCTCGACTTTAAACGTTCACATTTTTAGCTGAATTCGTCAAAACGTTTTCTGGGTTCGTTGAAACGTTATTACAGATCGTTCACTACCCGTTCGTTATCCGTTCGTTTTGCCGTTTCAACGAAATATCGTTAACGTACGTTTTCCCGTGGAAGGTCACATATCGTATGGGCGTTATATTCGTATACATATAATAAAAAGATGTGTACGTATACGACGTATAGATTTGCAGTGTTGCAGAGGAATGTTCTAAGGGAACATTTATTCCCCAATGTTTAATCGAATATTTGTCCATATTCGGGTGTTAAGATGCCCATGCAGTCAGCAATCGGCCATCGTGCCTAATAGGGTCATATAAGGCCATATAAGTCCCAAACGGGCCTATGAGCACATGCTCATAAATGCTCATGAGCAGATGCTCATCCGCTCAATGAGATATTTCAGGCCCAAACTCCTCAAAGGGAGGAAAAAGGGGGGTATTGCGAATGCGAAAATGTGTGCATTTTTAGAGCGAATCGAAATATATATTGGTGTTATGGACAACGCGATGCTTGAAGCATAAATTAAGACACGTATTAACGCTTGTAACAATGTAATTAAGTAGAACAATTTTACAAATATTTTAAACATATTGTCCGGGCACTACACTGTTTTCTTGTTTAGATCGTTTGACTTTTTCTTCCGTAAGCAAGAGTTTGCATTGAAAAGCCCGGACTTGTCCGGGTTAGGACGCCTAGTCATGCAGCAATCGGGCCATCGGGCCTAATAGTGCCATATAAGGCCATATAGGGCCCAAACGGGCCTAATAAAATACCTGACTTACGAAAAAAATGAGCCAATTATTATTAGGAATTTGTTGAGCAATCATCTAAATATGCGTCGCACTCGTAGGAGCTGTCCTGTGTTTAGCTGTGGTAGTACAAATTTAGCAAGGTTAGCAAATCATCTCGACCAAGTACACGATATGGGCACAGAGGAACGCAAGAGATGGTTAAAGTGGAGTAAGAAAGGAATATGTGTACCTCGACAGAGTAAAGAACCAAAGGAATTCGATATGGAGGAGTGTCTGGAAAATTTATTAGAGCGCGATGGAGAGAAATTTATTATCAAGAAGAGATGGAGAGAAACTTTAATGTTTACCTAAGCACTGCAAACGAACAACCTCTATCTAGGGGGAAACGAAGAAAGTACATAAGGGATTGCTAACATTTTAGTTTGTGTGAATGTACTGGACTAGGAAAAAGTACCGTTGAGCAGATTAGCACATCCTCATAACTACACATGAGCAGACATCTGCTCATAAAACTGCGTTGCTGCTCGATAACAAGGCATTTACACACTTCTAGTGCTAAGGGGATGAGCTGCCAATTTTGCAGAAGATATTTCAGCCGCAGTTACAATCAGCGCAACCCGAACGGGAGTATTGCCTACTACGAGAACAAGAAAGAAACATGTCTCAAACAGACTCGGACAGTCAAGAAAGTGATTTCCAAGATGATGTCTCGACCACTTCCACTCAGCAATCTGGAAGTTCGACGACAACGGACTCAGAATGTGAAGAAGAATTGGATCCCTGGATGCCGTTAATAGAAGAAGCATAACATAGAAGTAACACAGTATTCGAGGAAATGAAAGAAAGCCTTATAAACAGTGGTTTTGATGAGCACTATGCTAAAAAGAAAGCTTACTTCAATGCCATGCTAGACTCCAGGAAGAATTAGAAAATATCTATTTAAAGCGCCATTTGTGGATGAGACAACTGAAGAAAGATCCGGTACATAAGAAAATATGTTTATTACAAATGATGATTTTGACCAAGAAGAAGCAATAGAAGGTGCCGTTGATAAGCGAAAGTTTCTTATTAAGAAGTTTTTAAACGATGTGAACATGTGAAGGAAAACAAAGGCAGAGATGATGATGACGACGACGATGATATGTTCTAAGTATCCTGAACCAGCTTTGGTCATACCAAAATGACCCACTCGTGTCAGGTTTTATTGTCTCCTTTACCAAGCCGTCTACCCTTAAGTACACGGTTAAAACGGAGCTGTTGGAAGAACGCGATTGTATTATCAAGAATCAAATAGGTTAAAAGGTCTTAATTTCGAGTGGTATTATACACACTTCAAATTCAAGCCAGGAACAGTGGATGGAAAAATGAGTCAAATATACGTTCTCAATGGCAAGGGCATTTCACCGGCATCGCAAAAGCGTAGGTTCGATTCTTGCCATGATCTGTTCAAAAACAACACACGAGTCAGAACGCGAGTGAACACGAATGAACACCAGTGGACACGAGTCAGAATACGACTCAAGAAATATGAACGCTTGTGAACACCAGTTAAAAAATCATCAACACGAATGAACACGAGTGAACACGGGTCAAAAAATCATGAACACGAACCAAAGATCACGAACACGAGTGAACACGAATAAAAAAATTATGAACACGAATGAACACGAGTCAAAAAATCATGAACACGAACCAAAGATCACGAACACGAGTGAACAGGAATCAAAAAATTATGAACACGAACGAAAGCTCACGAACAGAAGTGGAAATCGCATGAAAACGTGGAAATCGCAAGAAACATGCCAGCCCCATCAACTCTAGGCTGATTTCCACGAGGGGCGTGTTTAATTATTAAGACAGTAATAAGAATACAGTATAGGTTTCACACACAGGTAACTAGGACGCATTTCAGTGTGCAACAACAATTGATTTAAACTAACGAGCGACTCAGCTGATTTTGCTTCGTTTGTGAGCCGATTCCAAAGCATAGCGCGGCTATATTTGAAACTTTTTTAAGGTATTCTCGATTCGGCCTTGGGATCCTATTTCTCTTCTTACGAAAGACTCCCGAAGAGCGGGCGCAGTATGGTTATTAAGTATCTTGTACATTAATACTGACTTAGCACCAGACCGTCTAGTTTCAAGAGGTTCATAATTTGCACTGTTAAAACCCTCGCTGCACAGCAAAATTGGATATTCTTGCAAGAAAAATATTCTTGCAAAATTCTTGTTTTAAGTAAAATATTACTTATTTTGAGAAATGCTATTCTTAGTATCAATTTGAAATTCTTGAAATAAGTAAAAATATTTCTGCTAAGAATTATTTCTCTTAAAACAAGACAAGTAAATTTGAGACAAGAATAATATTCTTGCTAGAAATGTAACATTCTTGAAACAAGAATCAAGTAAATTTGTGGAGAACACAAAATTCTTGAAATAAGAATACGACAAGAATAATATTCTCACAAGAAATGTAACATTCTTGAAACAAGAATCAAGTAAATTTGGGGAGTATATAAAATTCTTAAAATAAGAGCGTATTGAATATAACTTTCTTGAAACAAGAATAATGTTCTAACAAATTTATTCTCATTCTTAAATTTAGTAAATTAGTTCTACCTGCTATTTAGTTTTCATTTAAGGTGGCTCCATACAGTTTTTTAAAAGTCAGACACTTAGCATTTAAAGATGCTCAAATTTTATTAGTATAGCGTTCAGGCATTTTGAAGACTTATTTTACTGATAATGGGATTTTTAGTTTATTCATGTTCCATCTTCAAAAGCACACTATATTTTGTTAGAGATCAAACATAGCTATGGCAACATATATGTACAAAATAGAACATACAATCTTGAAACAATGTGACATTTGGCAACATAAATTGTAATTACTGTATGAGCAACATAGTCTTGACTGCCTCTTTCATGCAAGATACTATGTACAATTCAAAATTTTTTCTAAAAACTCTTACCAGTCACTAGTGAAGAGGATTTCGTCCTTCATATGCTCCTCAATGATGTCACGAAGGTCATATTTCACTGCAACATACTTATTATTCTCTTTATCTTTCTTGCAATGAAAGACATTAAAGTCCACTAGACTGTCATAGGGATAAATTCCAGTAACATCTTCTGTACTCTCAGAAACACGATAAGCTTGATGTTTTTCATCGAAAGATAATGTCTCAAGTAATTGTACATCAAAGTATGTAAGTCTAGAATTGACCATATGCACACAATGACTCCAAAAACTGGCAATGCAGGGTCTCCAGCAACATCAATAGCAATAATACCAGACTTGGCAAACTTTGTTCCAAAAAGCTTTATCCAACTTACTTTGTAAACATTCACAATTTCAATGGAGGGTAGAAGGCCATGTTCATCAAATCTTTCTCGCAAGGACAAACATACTTCTGCACCTGCCTTCTTTAGCACACCATATTCCCTTTCTGTTGAAAACAGTGGATGGGAGCTTGGGTTCTCGTTTGAATCACCATAGTTGCTGCACAAATTGAACTGATGGCGCTTAGCTAATGACAATGGCAAATTCTTGAAATTCTGCTTTCTTGCCAACTCTTTAAAATAATTATGAGCAGATTCAAAACTGAAACAGGAAGATCTAACCATTGGTCCAAGCATTCTAATTGTAGACGGGATATGGAGCAAATAGTGTTGTTTCGGGATTATGTTACAGTTTGGAAACAAATCTTTAAATGTGGTCAGATGTTGTTGGATAAGTTCTGCCAAGTAGTCAATGTTCTCCAATTTAATTACTGGTGAGAAAATCAATTGAACAATCTGAATCAATTGTATGAGGAACTGGTAATGCGGACCATTGCTGTCAACAAAAGGACCAATGAAAAATGGCAAGAGTCGTAAAATAGGCGAGCTTTTGCAGCATTGTACTTAAGCTTGTATCTTTCTTCACACATGAAACACAGTATCCTTCAGGGGAGTTGGTTTGTCGCTGATCTCTGAGTATCCATATTCATGGGATAATATTGCTCCATTGATTTCAGATAGACTGGTTTGACCCGATTGTAGGTAATGAAGAAGAACTAGTCGAACCTCATACTGCACAACTCCTTCAAGCAGAGTGTGCATGATATCCTGGGGGAGCTGCTGTGTGACATCAAATGTGGGTAGCTGGCCAAAGGGAACTTCTCTGTGTTAGTCCATAAGTCGTTCTTAGATCTTTTTGGACACTTGGAGTTGGTGCCTGTTCAATGGCATCAAACTGTTCACTGTAGTTTTCCTTTGTTCTTAGATTGAACTCTTCTTCCAAGAAGTCAGTCTGCATCTGTTCAAATGAGCACTGACAATGCCGACATTTTTGGAAAGCTACACCAACACCTTCTTTGAATCCGCCCAAATAATGCTGACCAAGTGTGTCACCCGCACACAATAATACCTTCCCATGGATAACTTTTTCCACACCATTGATCTCCATTTTGCATCCTTGATACAGAATGTTCAAATCATCAATAACTGGCTGCATTACTGTGTTAATACCATATTTCTTTACCAAATCAGCATTGGCAATTGCAAATAAGTGGACAGCACAGCGCTTGGATCTGAACTTTGGACATAAATTGGCAATTGTAAAATAGTACATGTCTAGCTTGTGTACCCCAGCATTACTGCCTAATGGATTACAACACCTCTAGCTCATCATGATACAATACAATGCACAATGTGTTCTCGTGTTCATCAAAAAGTGATCACTTTGATACAAAAGGCCATCATGTACATCATAAATACTCCATCTTGACAGCACTTAGGTTTCTTCAGAAGAAAGTAGAGATGCGCTTATTTGAGAGGATCTGTTTTATGCTTTCAAGTATTGGAATGTACACAAATTTCTCACTTTTCTCAGAAATAAGTCTCTTACCACTGTTTATTTTCCAAACAAATTTCTTCCCTAAAGTTACCTCCTTTGGTTCCACATAACTGAAGTTTTGCTTGATGTACTTTGACTGTAGTGCTTCGGTTTCTATCCCAGAAAAAGGATCTGTAGCTGACTCAAACACATTTCTCACCTGGCCTTTTTGTTCACTGGAATCTAACACATTTAAAACTTCCGCTTTCACAGAATCTACCACTTGCTTTACCAGTGTGCGTGTACTGTCCATTATAGATCCATTGCAACCTAAAACATATTAATATGTAGTATCATATTATATGAGGCGTACACAGTTTTTCTAAAACCACACAATTTGACTCTTCAAGGAGAGATTATATATCATGCTATGTACTTTACAAAATAAGGAATACAGAGTTAAGATTCAATTTGAATTAGAAGCAATTTACCAATTAGTTTATTCAAACAGGGACATAGGTTGGGTATACTATACTGCACCAAAGTTTCATCAATAAATATTTATACACACCTGAGGTATTTTATTCCTTTCTTTCACCTTTAAGAGAAATGAGGCAGCACTCTTTGTAATGTCAATATTGTCAACATTCTAAAATCACATAAAATATTTTACACTTAATTAATCATACTACTTGGTTTGTGCACATAATATTACTAGACAGTACTGTACAATGAACACTTGTGGAAACCAAATGCAAAAATAAGCCTGATGCAAGATATTTCTTTAGCACAATTGCCAGGTGCTATATTGAAAGCTTATAATAGTCTTCACAGAGAGTATATCTAGTTCAAACCATTGCATCATCTTTAATTGGCTAGAACATGTGTTATGTTTTGTGAAGAGATACCATGTATTTAGATAATTCACTGGACAGCACAGTAAAAACTGCCATCATTCTATCTATACCACTGCTATATTCAACATGCCATCAACAACTTGTACGAGAACTGTTGACATTTCATGCAGGGATGGCAAGAGTTTCATAAACTAGAGCACTTCAATATGGTTTGCAAAGTCAAAGCACTTTGTTATGATAGAATATTGTAAGTTTGTTCGTAAAGACAACAATCTTCTTTGCTACAGTAACGATATAGGTACCTGGTTCTCATCTATATTCATTTCCAATTCCAATTCTTCAGCACTACTGCTCTCATCTGATTCAACTGTGAAGTGGTGATCAATATCATCGATATTATCCTCATTGTTAAATTCAGCGTCAGCGTTATCCTCAATATTTCCATCGTAGACTTCCTTATGAGATCTGGTGATGTGCTTGTATAACGAATTATATTTCGTAAATGTTGCTGGACAATTCTCGATGCCACAAACTACTTGAAAATTAGGCTCATTTCCATGAACTTTATTATAGTGATTAAGCAACGTTCGTAGTGAAATTGCTTGGAAACAATTACACAATCTACACTCCCAGCGCCTTTCATTTGTATGACGGTGTCTTTTCATTTTAAAAGCATATTCTTAACCGAAAATTCCTCGCAACAAAGTTGTAAAATAACAGAGACTTTGAAAATTGAAATTGAAGTTTTCCAAATTATAAAATCATCCCTGCAAAGCATGTTGGGTCTAGAGTTCGCTGGTCAGGCGGTGCGGCGGCGCATTTCTCATGTTACTGGCTTACTCCCACTTCACTTACCACGCGCTCCGAAGTTTGTTATCGCAAGAAATTCAGAAATGTCGAACGATTTACTAGGGAAAATTGCCGAGATTGATAAAGACGTCGCAGATAGTTTAAAGGGTAAGTATATGTTCTTATTTTATGTTATAATAGTTAAGAATTGTCGTCGCATACATATGTTTGAATTCGCAACGCGATACAAATTTAAATTTTGCCGCGATATAAACGAATATTCATACCGATTCCGTCATCGTAATGCAATCAGATTTGTGCGCCTAACTTGCTTCGTATCATTACGAATTGACAGATAAAGTATATTTTCTGCGATCGAGTGTAAACTAAGCTATTATAAATGGAAATGGAACAATTCTTTGAGAAAGCTATGTCATATTTTATAGAATTAAAAGCACTTCATTTTGTCATATTCGGGGGTCCCCTGTTTATATTCGCACGGGTCACATTTTGAATCTAAAAATAGACTAAGGACAAATGGATAATTTCAGCCCAGGGGCCTGTACTAAATAAGCCGCTTGTTCGAAAGGCGTTTAGGATAAGCTGAAAATGGAAAGCAAAATGATCTCTTTATTGGACAAATAGCTCAACTTTCAATGGTTATACATATTATATCATTTATATGCATAAAATGTAGGTTCAGTCATTCACAAGATGTACTCAAAAACCCCCCAAAACTATTAAAATCACCCATTGTTAGTGGTTGTGGAGATTAACATGTTGCTTAAGTTCTAAATTGAAATATTGTTATCCATATTTGTAAAGCATATTGGTATTAAAAGTCATTTGTGGGTATACAAACAAATTTCACTGCCTTGTATCATACATAAAAATGCTTATGTCAAACATTTATTTATCCACTTGTGGTGCTTAGGCATTCAATTCCAGCTATTGTATGGTCTTGGACACCCTGTATTTTAGAATTTCGACATAAGTTAAACGCCTTACGAACAACCGGCCCCAGGATGGTATAAATTAGATTTGGCTGCCCATGCAAATTTATAAACATGTGTTGCTAAATTTAAGAACATTTGTATGCGTGTGTAGTTTACATTATATTTTCTAACCTGTGTATTATTTTCAGAGGGTGGCCTCACAAATGAAGATGTCAAGGAACTGTGTTATGATGCATTAAAGGAAATTATTCCAGGCGATGGCATGAAATTGATTTTACTGCGGTCACGCATCTGGAAAGTAATATCTCAGGTATAAAATAATTTTGTTAATACAATCTTTTAAAATGTTAATGTATTCAGTATCAAGTGAGAGTCAACAGAGAATATTATTTTTGACTAGACTATATAATTATTTTAATATACTTTGTAATAGGAAACTGAGAAAGCACCAACTGATAAATCTCATCCAACAACAAAGGCTTTGGTCGAAAAGCGAAAAATTGATATGGCAGTCTGTGTGGATAATCATATTGACTTGTCAGAAGATGATACTTTATCATCATCATCAACAGATGATAAGGGCCTTACAAAAGCCGGGCCTTCAACAAAAAGAGCAAAGCCTACTCCAGCAACCCCACCAGCAACATTTCAAGTGAAATCCCCAGTCTTCACTATATACCGTGACAGACGGGTTGACTTGGCTGTGGAAAGTGGTAGTATACCAGAACATTTGGTCCATGACATTGTGCGGGGAACAGTCAGCAACATGATATCCATGACCTTGTGTGACCCATGGAATCGATTGCCCACTACAATGGAGCTGAAGGAAATGGCAAAAAGTCTTGTTGTGACGTATCCATTGCTATCTGATCCAGTGAATGGCCATGTAAGCGTTATATATAAATATTGTGATAAGCTACTACATATTTACCAGTATTCTATATGTTGTATGTTAACTTTGACACAACAGGTCTATTCAATAATGTGAATTGGCTTGTGGACTGGAGATATTGAGTTTTTATTTATAACAGATTTTCCTTGTTTCAGGAACGTTTATTTAACCGCCTGAAGAAGAGAATGTATAACAAGAAGACAGTTGAAGAACAAGCGGGGCCCAATAAGAAAAAAGCCAGCAACAAGATAACCAGTTATATTAAAACCACTGAATGTCCAGAAGACCAGCAATCCAACGATGTAGATCCAATGATGACTGATATTAGCACTGGTGAACAGCAGAGCAATGCTGAAGCTGGAAGTAGCAACAGTAAGTAGAAACAACAATCTATGTATGTATGTACTGTCTGTCCATTTGTCTTTGAATTCATGTCCTTACAGTAATGAATGCATGTCCTTATCGGCTTCGCTGATGTATTGTTTCTTATTTTCAGGTTCAGAGTCATCTGTCAGTGGCATGGATGATATGATTATGGGCAGATTATACAATTCTTTGTCAAAAGAGATGCAAAAAAGCAAGCCATCGCCCAATGTAATTAATTCATACTTAAACCAAGAGTTTAAATCGAGACGAGCCCGTATCAAGAAAATGCCAGCAACAGAAAGATGCCCAAGATTGTTTGAGCTGTATCCATGCTTTAAAAACCCTGTAGAGGTAGGCTGTTTATTTTTTCAGAATACACTGGCTTTGAACATTTAATTTAGGTTACTCTATTAGTATGCTATTTCAAACAAACCCATTCCCTCTGAATTTTAAAACTTATTGGCTGTTATGCACATTATGGTACATGCAATGCATCCTATTTTTGTATTCACAACATCTAATGTCTGTGATCTGTGATAAGAATGATCATAGACACTGCTATATGATGTAACATCAGACGAAAAACATATGATGTTAAAACATATCTTTGCTAGATTATTGAAGAGGTGCGCCGGATTAATGAAAAAGCTGCCAATAATGATCCCAAGAAATTTATGAATGAATGTGTCATGAGATTGGAAGAAGAGCTGGATGTAATGTTATATTTTGGTTGCTCAAAGCAAAGGATGGAGCTCCCTAAAAAACCTGGAAAAGGTAAGTGTATATATTTCAAAATCTGTCATTTTGCAATTGCTTATACAGTATGTAAGATATATGAACAGTTGTGTTGTGCCTGTGCTGTATGCATTGTTCATTTCTTATTGTGCACAATGACTAAGAATAAAAATGTTTATTGTTACAGTTTCCAAAGTTGTACAGCTTATGAAGAATTTGCACTTGTTGTTTGGCAATGGAAAGCTAAATAAGTCTGCCAAGAAGCTCATTGAGCTTATTTATGTGATTAAGGTAATTGTTACTTTGATAGCGGAATAAGAGAAGTAATCATTATTGGCATGCTACACGGCCTTTGCTTATGATGAAAATGTTTCATTTAATGTTTTTCTATTTAGGATCACGAGGATCCAGAGACAGTTTGTAGCCGACGACAAGGTAAAGGTATTCCTTTGTTATGTCTGGATAAGACATCAGCCTACCTCGTCTGCCAAGGTACCCTTATTTTCACAGTGGAACTAAGGAATATAATGCAAGCAGTCCTGGCATTAATCGGATTATTTTATCTTATTGATGTGGATTATCCAAAATCCCATGAGCTAGCTCTAACTATGCTCCACAGCTTATTATTTCACGATATGAACACCCCTGCAGACCTGTATAACTCATTTGAGTCTGCCAAAGAGGATTACTTGAAGTTCAAGCAGAACTCATCTGACGATTTTTAAACTTTAATGCAATGTGTGATAGGTTAATATACATTTTCAAGAAATAGAGGGCTTAAGCTTCGCATTTGAAGACAGGCTGAGTTGATTTTTTGCATAAAATTTGGGCATCATTTCTTCGCTTTTTATTTTCATTCCGGCGGCCTCAAACAAATTATCATGCAATTCAATTCGAACATATCACGTTTGCCATCATTGCCTCATCATTGCCGTTTGTTATGGAATGCCTAAGCCCTCTGGCTCTTCTAGCTATGAATTGAACAGTACGGTGTAGAACTGAATGTCAGGTTTAATTGAAACAAAATGCGCTTTGCGCATATTGGTTGCACTTGCATGCACTTTGTGTAACTTACTTTTTGGCCTTTTGTATTAGTGTAGAAATTGGTTTTGTCTGGTGCTTTTAGCAGAATATATTAATAAATTCTAAAGAGAACTACGATGTTCTTGAATGAAAACAGTATTTATATTTATATTAAGCATTTCTGCATGTACCGCGCACCTGCACCCAAAAAAACCCTTTCTTAAATTGAGAATATATTCTTAACCTTGATTCTTATTTTGAGAATACGTGCTTTCTCATTGTTCTTAATTTAGGAAAAAAATTTCTTGTAACAAGTAAAAATGTTCTTGCATTCTAGGATTATTCTCGCAAGAAAAAATGTTCTTATATCAAGAATATATTCTTGTATCAAGAACAAATATTCTTGCCTAGAATATAATTCTTGAAACAAGAATAATATTCTATGCAAGAATAATATTCTTACTATACGGACAAGAATGTATTTGCTTGCTTTGAGCAAAATTTTGCTCAAAGCAAGCATTTTTTTTCTTAAATCAAGAATGACAATTTTTGCTGTGTGCACGAAACTGAACTCTTTGCAACTAAATTGAAATCTCTGAGCAGATTGCCACAAGTATCCCACAGGGGCGAGCAGTAATCGAAGTAGGGCTGCACAAGACTTTTTCCGGGGAACAGGGAACAGTGGAATGGGAGAACCGGGAGACAGGGGAATTCCCCTCAGGATCTCACCAAATCCTTTTTTAGCAAATGTTTTATTTTAAATTGAGTGAAATATTCGCGAAACATTACCTTAATATATGACACGTTGTTTATGTAAATTGTAATGGAGAATTCTAGATTCACATGCACACGCCTTTAATTTTGGACAGTTTATTCCAATAGGTTATTTCAAGGTTTAATTTTTCCTATAATACTTTATACAATTACTCGATGAGGCTAGCATAATACTAACAATTATTGAATGGAGTTGAACACAATATGAAAATATTATCAGCCGGTGAGCTAGTGTACTTCAAGTGACAAGGTATTATTATCTACTAACTAATTTGGTCATGGTAAGGGTCATGCAGAATGTCAATCATCAGTAATCAAGATGACTATCCAAAACTAATATTTAACTACATGCGTAACTGTTTTAAGGCATCTGACTAGAAAAAAGCAGAAACAGGAGCACTTACATAACAAAAATGACCCGCTTTTCTAGATGTCCAAAAGAAAAACTAATTTATCGGGAAACGACGAAAAGAAGAAAAAAGCGCGAGAGAACTAAACTGTGGATCTCACGGAGGACGATGAAATCTTTTTTCCAACAATAAAAAGAGGAAACAGCGAAGAAAATTATCACATTTTCCAGTGATCCCGAATCAGTCAACTCATGAGAACAGTGAAAATGATAATACGTCTTACTCATTTGACATTGATTTGCCTAATCTTGTCCATTACAGGGGTGATAAAAGGCTTCCAATTTACAGTCATTCCAGCCCTGACATTAAAAAAATATTCCAGATCTGTTTAAAAAAGGATATTCCTGCAGACCGAAAGGCAGAAATCAAGCCAACAAGCATTCTCACAACCTCAACCTTCGTTGTCGGCACAAAACTTGCAAAAGTAAAGCATCTGTTTGATATCGAAACTTATGAAACACTTGGGTACTATGAGAAAATAGCAAACTAGGTTTTATGAAGTTAAAGGTTACGGACAGAGGTCTCGGTGAACAAAGACGACAATGGCATTATCGTTGGTGGTACCTGCGACGTCCGCGATGCTCGAAATTGGGTTCGGCAGATCGTAGGCAAGGAGCTCTTGTACGCTGTAGTTAGAAAAAGAGCAACGCATAAGAATACGATGAAAATGTATCAGACGGAATTTACAAGATATGTCATATTTATTATGCTAATAGCAGAATATAATGAATCTTATAGTCGTCTAAAGAATTTGAAGTCATATACTTTGAAATGTTCCACGATTATCATGCATTACTATTTTAACACCGGGAATGCCGTCCTCGTAGTCGCAACAGCGCATGGAAATACAACACGTCCGCACGCCAAATCCTTTATTTCAAGAGAGCACTCTCTCAACAAAGAAGTGAAAGAAACGGTTCATACAGTTGTTCGTGCCCCAAGGGTTATTGAAGACGAAAAATCGAAGTATCTGAATTAACTTGATTCTCCATTACAGTCAACCACTATTCGGGATACCAAGCAGCTGTATAATTACCGTTATTTGTATGGGGAAACAAAAACCAGATCTAGTATCGATCAAATTCAGGAAGTTATCCTTAAACTCCTTGAGCAAAGACCCACTGCTGACGAAATGGACCCAGATTTGCTTGACAAAAATCAAGCATTCATCAGCAAATCCCAGGTTTACTACGCCTTTGGCTTGTGACACTACATTAAACATTGCAAATCATCTCGTGACACAAACGACCTACAAGCAGATGTCAGTAATTGGAAGAGAGAGTTTAAGGAATCCCTGGTTTCCAGGACCATTTCTGATCCATCGAAATCAATCAGCGCAGGATTTCGCATATTTTTGGCAAGCAGTGAAAAGAGGGAATCCGGCTCTTGCCAACATCCTTGCTTTTGGTACAGATGAAGACGAAGCACTTTCTAGCGGGATTCTTAAGGAAACGAGTGGAAAGACCATTTACCTTTTGGGCAAAGAGCATGCTCAAGCAAATGTAGATAAAAAATTGCAGTCGTTAAATTTTCCTTCAATCCAAAAAAAAATTATCCTGAGTGATATTTTCGGTGGTGCCACGTGCAAAGAAGAAGATACGGAAGCGAAAGTACTCATATTTACAACCGTAAGCTATTGCAACTGAAATCAAAATGGCTTCAAATAGAAAAGGAACACACCAGCAATCGTCCCGCGAGTCAGTTCGTGGATTATTTTGAAACTCATAAAGAGAAGCAAATGAGGGACAAAATGATTAAAAACGTTCGAAAGCAAGCTTCCATTGACGGAGTGTGCAGCCAAAATCCAATTGAGTGGCAAAACGTCTTGTCAAAAGATGAAATATCCGCCCACGTGCATTCAGAGGGTCGTAGTCATCGAGACGCGACACTTTCAGAGTGCCTAGATGCCTTGAAAGCATGCAGTATCCGTTTATTTAGCAATGTTGTCAAAGCCATATATGATGACGGTCCTTACGTCCTAGCACCAGCTTACCACATGTTTCGTAAAACATATGCCGATTGGAAAGGCATGTCATCAGACGAACGAAAGATGCACATCAGAGCATTCATGGCTTACATTCCTACCGACGATGTACTCTTGCGCTCCGGAGTTCGAAGTGCAGAAAACAAGGAATCCATTCCAACTATTTCCCTGTTAGATGACGAATCACCTGGTTTATCTACGTCAGCACCTAAACAAGATTATCTTCAAGTGTCACAACAAATCTCGAATTCTCCTCCACCAAATTTCTACCATCGGTCAAAGCCAGAGGTTAAAGGCCACGACGTTCTAGACAAACCACGACGCACGCTTTCGTATCGCTTCAAGAAGCTTCGGTTCTAAATGATGTTTTGCCTCCTCACCTTTTAGCAGATGCTTTTAATAAAGCCTTAATTTTTAGGTACAGTTAATAAGAAACGCGATACGACTTTAATTGTGACAAGTATACTCAGTTCAACACTTGGTTTATTATGGAATAAGGTCATAGCCTCGACGGCAGACAAACTGAAAGACGGCGAAATTCGTAAGATTGTCGTACGCGAGTTATAATGATATCAAGTCTAAAATCGATGGCCTTTCTAGATCAACTTCACTCGCCAGTTATAATTTTCTAGAAGAAGGAATAGAGTTACTCAGTGTTTCCCTCGATAAATCATATCTTTAGCAGAAAGAGAGCGAAACTCAGGACGAACCAGGTGAACTTTCGAGCGTTATTCTGTCTGGTATCTTAAACCAAGCAATAGAGCTTCCTCCAGCCAGGAAAAAGCTTAAAATCAACTCGGACAGAGAGTTAGAAACTGCGAGAAAAAGATTCGAGGAAGCGCGCAAGGCAGCAACCACTGCTTTCTGGAATGAGGCATTTAGTATCGAAGATCGAATTTTTTGCAGCGAAGCTACGAATAGTTTCAAAAATAGTGGAACATCTCGATTATCCTGAGACCGCAATCACCGAATGTTTATCGTTTTGGAAGAAGCTGCATAGCTTACAAGCCATTCAACTGATTCAAGAGATATTCTCAGTGTCTTTGAACGATGGAGTCAAATCGTTGTTGAATAAAACTCAACGGGTGGAGAACGTCTGTCGGCAACCTCGTTCCCAGGGCCTTGGTGGGGAGGGGGCGAGGTGGAGAGAAGGCCCTGGCAAAGGCTGAGCTAAAATGCTTTGTGATTGGTTGAAGCAATTTAACTCGTTTTGTTGTTAACGACGTTGTGATTGGCCAATAGTATAAAAACCCGCGAAATATTTTTCAATATGGCGAAGCTTAACAGTGAAAACATCTCGGCGCACACGCCAAAAAAAGTGTATGTATCAAGTGATTTTATCGATGGTTGTCGCCTTTGTGGAAACAAAAATGATAGGATGATTAATGTCTTTCATAAACCTGGCCAGAAGAAGAAACTCGTCGAAGTTATTGCTGATACGCTCGGCGTTTCGATATGCGAGAATGACCAAATGTCGCCACTCATTTGTCGATGTTGTGAACGGAAAATTACGAAATTCATTGAGTTTAAGAACGAAGTGCACAATTTCCAGGATTGCATACATTCACGATTTTCAGTTAAGAGGTGCATCATACCCACTGAAGAAACTAACAAGAAGCGCATAACGACGAACTCGACGACAACTATTGATACGCCATATGCTGCCAAACAACTAGGATTGTTACCGACGTGTCATACCGGTGGTCAGACCGATTGTAATACGAAAAGCCACGAAATGGTATACTTGGAGATTGACCCACTTTCACTTTGTAATAATAATACAAGTGTGAGTAACAATTAACTGCCTTTTTCGAATTCAGTATGTATTTATATTTATATTACTATAACGTTTGGGCTGATCAACGTTCTATTATAAATGACTATTAGATACGTGCATTTAATATGTGATGCGTTACATTAAATACATAGAAATATACATATTCATATCTAATTAAATAATTATCACATCATATCAATATTAAGAGTTTTACACAGGCAGCCCCATGTGTTTAATGTTTCTAACATGTGTTATTATAAACTACTTTTAGACATCTGTCAGTGGATGCCCCTCAACGCACTTCAAATTGAGAAGTTACACCGAGCACTCAAATCTAGATTCCCTACCCACATTGGGCAATGTGCAATGTCTATTAAGGAAATTAAACAAGCATGTCAGGAAATATTGCTAAAAGAACTTGATGAACAATGTAAGGAACTTTGCTTAAGAAAAAACCCTTCTGTGTTACGAAATAATGGTTTTGATGACATAGTTAAATTCGATTGGCTGAATATTGTATACGAACTGCAGAAGAGATGTCCATTTCTTTTGAGTGTTTTAAATACTGTCACAGCAAAAAAGAAAACACAGTCAGAGCTCGCACCTTGTATTGGTATGGCATATGCTATATTGATGATACAACGCAATCATGAGTTAAGTCTTGTTCAAAGGATCAATACCTTGATCATGGCAGAAGGAAATGCAAAAAAACAGGTAAAATATCTATTGTTGCAAGTGTTTAAATTGTCAGGTTCACATAAATTATTAAAATCTCTAGTACAATGATAGTGAATATCTAAATATCATAATACGTACAGTGAATGCAAATTTACAACACTACAACATTATCAAAATTTTAGTTATATACCAGATGCCAAAAGGTTGGATTTGCATTATCACATCAAAGCAAAGTCAATTTGCTAGATGAAATTGGAGGTCATTTTGCAGATGAAGCAATCACAATGGTAAAGAATGGTTGCAAGATGCAAGGGACAGGTGACAACTGGGATTTTCGAATATTATGTCATGATATGAGAAAGGATCATCAGAACAAAGATATGCATTATTTTGCATCAAATCTTCTTTTTGAACGAGTTCCTATACCAGACAATTTGTCCTTATCTCCTAAACATGATATTAAAACTTTGGAAAACAGTTCATTTTTATTAAGTGTTGCTGAAAGCAAAAAATTATTGGAAGATTATAAAGTTATTATAAGCAGGATATTGGTTCAATATCTGCCAGCTTTTGGTGCTTTCAAGACGATTGTTCCAACCCATATTGACCATGTATACCAGGATGAGATGTCAAAACAATCCGTAATTGTTCCATTACCTATACAAATGAAAGATGAAAAGAGCTATGCTGACACTGTTGACATCCTAAGTTCATATGAAGATGCAATTGAAGATATTTATTCCAGAGCTGGTGTGATTCAGAAGCCCAAAAAAGGACAATCAGATAATTCTCCTGAAAACGGCATTTCATCTGGGCATTCACGACCAGAGCAACCTGGAGCTCATGTTACAAAGGAGGACAACACAGATCATATGCAAGGCATATCAGTTCCATTTGGTGGTGACCAATTAACAAGAGTCCGGTTTGCTGGTGCTAAGGATCTTCGAGCAGGCGCACACACCGCAAAGGACAGATTTGATCACTGTAGCCCATTTAAGATTGAACTTTGGCATACTAAAGCATCATATCTGCAGGTGAAATTGTGTTAACATTAACCAATTGATGTACAATGCATCCCAGTGGGTCCTTATTTTTCTTGACAAATGCCATATGATATTACTTGGAAGCCCCATGGCTTAATGGGTTTGTTTCACCATATTTTGTAAATATGTGTTTTTTTTACATTTATAGTTTGTCTTTGATTTGCTCTTTGATTCCTGTTCTGTAAGAGAATCTGGAACATTAAAATTTTTCCGAGAGAAATATTCACGGAAGAATGTCACGCCACAGAAGGTACTCGATTCATACGAAGGCTGTGAACAATTTTTTCTGAGTGTTGGAACAGCATATATATTAGAAGCTGCACTTCAATTCTGGGGTATGGCCGATATCAATTCAACTCCCACAACCAACACACTTCCTTCCAATCTAAAAAGCAAAGATCAGAAAAGGGAGTACTTTGATAATGTTGTTGAGTCATTTATCAGAAATTATGTGAGTAATAACACAGAAAATAATGAAGGGGATATTTTGGATTCATCAAGTGATTCAATTAATGAACCAGATAGAGTGAGGTATGCTGTAGTACATATAAATATGTGTATGCAATGATAAAATAATGTTTACTTGAAATGTTTGATATGGCCAAAACCCTCCACCTCACCAATTAGAATTGTTGATTATTAAACAGCTTAATTTTGGTATTTTATCATCAGATTTAGGACTTGTGTGATTTTGGCTCCAATGTGTATATGAATTTTTATCTGTTAGTCTTAATACTATATAAATCTTTATGCTTCTCATAGATACTATGGACTTAACGTTGTCGAACTTGCTGTATTTCTAATGCAGTTAATTGATACAACAGCCGAGGGTGATGGAGAAAGGTGCAACATAAATATTAAACAACTGTTGCTCTACTTCAAGTCTTCAACCAAATTTACAAAATATGCATTGGAGATGTTCACTGCAATTGCCCAATCTGAGGCATTGTTTTCTGAGCAACTTCACCACCGTGTAACTTGGGGACGCTTTGTTAACTGGAATGGTGGCCGTGGTAACAATGTTGAATGTGATCTCACACAAGAGATATGCAACAGAATAAGTAAATCAGTAGTAAAAAGCATGGGAGTCAACAAGACAGAAAAAAACTTAACAAGAGTCTCAAAAGCATCAGCAGGCCTGCACAGAATTGTCAACCAATTTGACAATGTCACACATGTTCATAAACCCTCACAGCACCATTCAACAAGAAGTTCTCAGGATGACGAATTAATGATGCTTAAAGATCTTCGTAAATTAAACCCTTTCAATTTGAACCCTGGCCGATTCCATAATTCATTTAAAGATATTGAAATCTCGCCACTTGTTAACATAGATTTTGCTCAATTACATGCATGGATAGATGACCATAAAAAAAAAGATTGGTTATAGGAAAGGACAAAACCAAAACAAGCAAGTATCATAATTGAACTGGTGATTGAATGAGCCAACTGTACTTGTTGTGTAGTTTACATTAATATTGTACATATATGACTACATGATAATCATTGTAAGGTTGGGAATTTGACAGGTTTGTATGCATGCATACTGTAACCTCATGCAAGCTGAGGGCTTATTCTCTTCAAACCAAAAAGGGAGCTTATTAGTGAGTGGGTTAGAAGAGAGGGGCTGATGTTTATCAATCCATGCCAAACAGTGATAATTTAGGCAAAGAACATAGCTAGAAGACAGTTGTATAAGGAGAGGGGGGGGTTACTATAGAGGGGACTAAATATATAGATTATGGTATTCATAAACCACATGCTCTTGAGTTAACATTTTGGATGGTATATATTTGATTCCAACAAAAGTAGAGGGCTTTGGCGTTTAGCTACGTAGCTATATGGTAATTCATTTCAGTTCTCGGTTTCGTACAAGTATATGTTTAATAATAAATCAATGTGTAAATAAACATGCAACGTTTATGAATCGAAATAAAATACACTTACCGAAAAGTATTACTGAGTACATTGTTTTATAATATTCATTATATTTTCCGCATGAGATTCTTCCCAAACAGGATAAGAACTTAATATATCATTCTCATTTTCAATATATTCACAGTTTGCAACAATATCTTTAATAAGAGCAAGGGTGAATCCAGTCCTCAAGTCGATACCTCCAAAAATTTTATCACAAAGGCCAAGTCTGTATGCTTGTAACCTTTCTTTAATTTCTCGTCGCTTAGAATCGCTGACCACACGAACTGGTTTGGGAACGGAAGATTCATCAAATGAAGAATGTAGATTCTCTGTTGTGCATGTCAAATATTGTACGGGAATACACTTTGAACATTGGCAAATCTCGGCACAATTTGAACAGCATTCGTGTTTCGAAATGTCACAAGACGTGTCCGAGTTCAGGTAGTTCATTATATACTTTCTCATACAACCACTTCGTAATAGACAATACTCTCGCATTTCGTCAGTTAAACCAGGTTTGTTTGAAGCGATATCCGTTCCATTATAATAAAGATAAGCTCTTGCAGGATAACCATCACGCCCTGCTCTCCCGATCTGCTGATAATAACTTTCCAACGTCCG